>NC_090744.1:126636128-126656128 GCF_036898095.1 Palaemon carinicauda | reverse complement strand
TTACCGTCTTATAAACGGAAATATTGACGTTAAATAGTGATATTATGATCATCAACCCATAATAAGATAACAGGGTAGGGTAAAAATTACACTCTCCCATATTTTACTGAATTACGGCTAAGAACAGTATATTTTTATGGATAATGTTCTATTAAAATTACGCTTATTTACCTGTGTACCTAATGAAATATATACTGTATGCTCGACAAGAATAACAGAGAGAGAGAGAGAGAGAGAGAGAGAGAGAGAGAGAGAGAGAGAGAGAGAGAGAGAGAGAGAGAGAGCAGATTCACTTGTCTTAATCCAGTGAGATAAGTGAAAAAGGTGGGGATGCACCCTAGGCATACCCTGAGGAATATCATCTGTCATTAACGGCTAGCATTAGTCTCACTCAGTTTGGATGGCTCGTCTCTAACCGCAGTGTTCATTTTTCCTTAAAGTGGTCGAAATATTTTGACATGGGTACGCTGTACAGGGGAACAGAAACCGTCTCAGCGGCCACGACAGAATGGTTTTACTATAATATGTACTGTAATAGCGTCGTCTGCTAGGAGACCACTACACTAGTTGCTTGCTTGTAGAAGGGAGTTAGCGAGTCATCAGCTGATTACCAAAACACATAACTTGCTATTGCACTATAATAAACGAAGCATAATATGAAAATATTTTTTTTTTCATTACATATGAATGATAATTGGTGGTTTATATTTTATGTCTATTGAGTGAGTATTTATAAGTGATTAGTTGGGTGTTTGAGGGTTGTCAAACTTCCCTATACACATTTTTCCTAGTGTTAAGACGCAGGGTGATTTTTGGGGGTAATTTTTCTGGAAAAAAAGGTGCGTCTTATGATACGGGAAATACGGTAAGTAGAATTGAAAATGACGGGTTCCTCTGAAATAAACTTCTTACGAATTTCTCCATGGATTCTTTGTTATAGATACCGAAACAACCTTTGACATATCTAAGATTGTTTTTGGATGTTATCGATTCAAATGCCAGGTGGCTGAAGTAGCAGCTATTTTTAATATAAGCCAACAAGTTAAAGGTGATACAATCTATGGTCAGTGAGACCTTTATCGCAGATTAAGGTACCAAATCCACCTCCGACCCGGTATCAAGAAATTATCGACCCTTTGTGAATCCTTTCTAGGTTCTATCAGGACCAGAAGTAAATGATATTTACTTTTCACAAAAGGTTACATCCTGAATAAAATTATACTTGAATTATGAAAAAAAAAAACTTTTAATCAAGTTATTATAAAATGTGCGCATTATTATTTTTTCAGGAAATGTGTATTTATTGTTGATAATAAATTTCTAAACATTAGATATCATTACACATTATGTAATTTATATTATAGTATCATTAAAAATTTAGTGTAAATGGATGTGGAATTAATATTAAATTACTATATTTTTCTACATTCAAAATTTGATGGTTTGATTTAAATTTTAAAAATAAAAGAGGCCTCTTAGAGTCCCTCAGGAAAAGGGATCTATAAAGAAAGTATAATGTTTTGGGCTAATTTCGAATATTAAAATATCAAAATATTATAATATTTAAATATTAAAATATTTCAACATTAAGATATTTCAACATTAAAATATTTCAACATTAAAATATTAAAATATCAAAATATTAGAATATTAAAATGTTAAAATATTAAAATGTTAAAATATTAAAATGTTAAAATATTAAAATGTTAAAATATTAAAATGTTAAAATATTAAAATGTTAAAATATTAAAATGTTAAAATATTAAAATATTTAAATATTAAAATATTTAAATAAAAAATATTAAAATATTAAAATATTGAAATATTAAAATATTGAAATATTAAAATATTGAAATATTTAAATATTGAAATATCAATATATTAAAATATTAATAAATTAAAATGTTAAAATATTAAAATATTAAAATATTGAATTATTAAAATATTAGGATATTAAGATATTAAGATATTGAAACATTGAAACATCAAAATAATGAAATATTGAAACATTAAGATATTAAGATATCTTAATATCTGAAGATATTAAAATATTAAAATATTAAAATAACAAACAAAATAATAAAATAATAAAATAATAAAATGATAAAATGACAAAATGATAAAATAGTAAAATAGCAAAATGGTAAACAGTAAAATAGCAAAATAGTAAAAGAATAAAACATTGAAATAATGATACAATGAAATAATATGATAATAATAATAATAATAATAATAATAATAATAGTATAATGAAAATAATAATAATAGTGATAATATTCATCATCATCATCATCATAATAATAATAATAATAATAATAATAATAATAATAATAACAATAAAATAGTGAAACTGTAAAATAGTAAAATATAGTTAAATGGTAAAAAAGTAAATTATTATTATTAATATTAATATTAATAATAATAATAATAATAATAATAATAATAATAATAATAATAATAAAATAGAAAATAAAATAAAAAAATAGAAAAATTAGAAAAATAAAAAATAAAATAAAATAAAATAATAATAATAATAATAATGAAAGTAAAATAATTAAACAATGAAATAGTAAAATAAAAGAAAAGAAAAATAGTATTAATAACATAATAAAATAACAAAATAATGAAATGATGAAATGATAATGAAATAAAGTGAAAAAAAGTAATAGAATAATAAAATAGAAAAATAGTAAAATATTGAAAATAATAAACAAAAAAGTAGTAGTAGTAATAATAATAATAATAATAATAATAATAATAATAATAATAATAATAATAATAATATAATAATTATATAATAACAACAACAATAATAATAATAATAATTCATCTTTTATACATTCTAATCATATATATACCCTTCAATAACATTGGTTATAGTTTTTGTTGTTAGATGACATTTATATTTTCAGTCAGGAATAAATATAGTAATTTAAAAAATCGAGTAAACAGCTTAGTGGGGAAATATTTTTGTTCTCATTTGATTATATAAAATCTCTGTACTCAGCAATGAGAAACAGCATTTATATCTAGCAGGAATTAGCAAGAAGACTGGGGAAGAATAGATGAGTTGTCTAAGTAAATGACTCGGAATAAATATTTGATTTATAAAGTTATATCGATCGATTAGTTGTCTTCATACTTTTATAGATTCTTAATTACTATAAAATGATTATAGTAAAATTATTCTCGTCGTGAAAATGATATTCAGAGAATATCTATCCATCCCTATTCATAAATTATTTTACTTAAAGTATTCTGTGGTAGTGTAGGTGATTATTTAATGAAGGTGAAGCTACAGGATCCGTTGGCCAGTGGTGAATCATTTTTTGGAGGATAGTGAAAATCCCTCGTTTCTAGTCTTCCCAGGGTCAAGTTCTCTATCTTGGAAGGATTAACATTTTCCTTCCAAGTTTTCACCCCGCCCAAAGGATTAGAAGGAACCTTCTTCTGTGTCCTTACCCTGGATCATCTGGATGACCTCTCAGTCACATAGGACATATCAAAGGAGATTCATCTTGTGAGGTCAAAGGTCGAGTTTCTTCCACTGTAGTTCAACTCTTTCTTCAAGTCCACCCAAGTCAGAAACAAGGATGGAGTCTCATGTAAGTACTATCATAGTTATTATATTTATTTGTCGATTATATTGTATGTACCATCGTTTGCTATTCATGTTACCGGTAAAATAGTGTTTGCTCGCGTAAGTGTGCCATCTTCGATCGTGTACCGAAACCACATACACTTATTAGATTTCATGAATTAATGCTTTACCATTCTACTATCATTGTGCTTTTTAATATATTTAAGGTAGATTTATTCAAATAGTACTGTACTCATTTCTTTGAAATGTGTTTATGTACGTACACTCGAACGGCAACATTAAATGCGATATCTTCGAGACCTGCTTTGTAATTCATTAACCTGGCAGTGTTTTAAACTTTGTGTTGTATCTATATAATAGATTTAGTTGGAGTGGGCCTATCTAGTAGAACACTCTGCGGCCGATTTTTTTTTTTTATATTACAGAGTTTGGTTTCGTAAATAGTTTCGTTATAATTCTTGATGTTTCACGGCTTTAAAAGACTAGTTCTGCGTACATACATTTCATCAACATAAAATTATTTTAAACATTGATTTAGTTAACATTTTTAAATCACGCAAGAAGTATGGCCACGGCTTGTCTTATTCATCCAAGAAACAGTGTTATGAATATTTATAATTTATGAATTGCTTTACGCTTTTGATTCCCATTTGTTTTTTCTTCTTCAATTAGGAAAATATCTTAATTTGCTTCCCTTATTATATAGAAATATAGTAGTTTTAAGACATGCAAAGGGAGGGTTTAGCTTTTATTTGCCTTAGCTTACAAAGGGTAACTTTGAACTTTTCTTATCTTGCAAAGGGTAACTAAGGACTTTTCTTAGCTTATAAAAAGTAACTTAGGGCTTTACTTAGCTTAGAAAGGGTAACTTTGAACTTTTCTTATCTTGCAAAGGGTAACATTGGTGTTTTCTTAGCTTACAAAGGGTCAGTATATTGATGAGTGTTACACGTATATATGAATATATGCATATTGTACATAAGAACTTTTCTCAAAATTTGATAGATGACGATTTATCGGATGTTTTTTGCAATTTTCGTGCAACTCTAAGATTATGTCTTATATATATATATATATATATATATATATATATATATATATATATATATATATATATATATATATATATATATATATATACACATATATATATCACTTCAGGTCAAAGGAAACTCTGACCTTCTCGCTGAGGGATTAAGAAGGATGGCCAAGTCCTTTCTGTTTGGAATTTTTTTTAATGGGGACAAAATTTTTATTTATTAAAAAACTTAATTGTTTTCCGTTCCTATCAAATTCAGGACAATTACGCATTACCATGAATTAACATTTCCGGATTTGGTTTATTTATTGGTATCGAAATCTTTCGAGAGATTGTGCGGATAAATTTTCATTTATTGATTTAATAGTTTCATTTGATCATAATTTCATAAGAAAAATTTGTTCACGTTAGAAATCATTAAAACATGTTTCAATGCGCTATATTGTTCGTAAAGACAACCAGCGATAACTTTACCCCTCATTTATTCATTGTTCATTGATATCTCCAATGCTGTACTGAAATCCCTTGATTGTGGTCAGGAGGTTCGTATGATTGGCCTTGATTTTAGTGCTACCTTTGTCTGCGTTCATCATGAAGCCTTTGTTTTCAAACTAAAACACTTGAGAATAGGCTGGTCTTTTCTTACCATTATTATCGATTTTTTAAGTAATAAATTGCAAATACCTGTTATTGATTGGCATCATGGTGAGTACATACGCAGGACTTTTTTTTTTTTTTTTTTTTAGGGGTTTATTTCTCGCCCTCCATCAAACACTAAAGGTCTGTTCAGGCGGGCCTTGGTGTGTGAAAAAATAATTTCTTTCCAGTTAATATTTTGCTCTGTATCGTTATCAGTTATTTCGCTAGCATTTGTATTCAGGATTAATAGTTTTCAGGTCACTACCATAACACTTTCTAAAAAGATAAGTCTTCAGGTTTTTCTTGAAAGCTGCCACATTTTTGCTACTCTTGACATCTAGTGGAAGGTCGTTGAAGAGTCTCGGTGCAGCATAACTGAACGTTCTTCCTCCTATTGCATGATTCACACTAATTTCGAATAGTCTATGTGGGTCATCAGCATGTCTATCTCTTACAGCGGCGCTGGTAGCTTCAGGGTAGGGGACCAAGCAATCACGAAGATATTTAGGCTTATCACTTGTAAGTGCTTTGTGAGTCAACAAGCAAATTTTAAATTCAATTCTAGCCTTAACAGGTAACCAATGTAGATCGACCAATGCAGGAGTTATTCTCTCCCTTAGTTTAATGCCTTTTATCAGTCTAGCCGCCCGGTTTTGCACATTTTGAAGCTATCTTAGTAGTGTATTGGGCAATTTGTAGTACAGAGAATTGCAATAATCAAGCCTTGATATTACATGACTCATCACTAAAATTTTTGTACTGCCCTCTGTTAAATATTTTCTAATAAATGCTATGTTTCTCATGTGATAGTTACACACTTTCACTGTGTTCACAATTTGGTCCCTCATTGACAAATTACAGTCTATCAGTACACCCAAATTTTTCACAACAGGCACAATCCCAACATCAGCATCACCAATTTTTATACTTTGAATTAACTGGTAATTCTTCAAAGCCACCTTTGTGCCAAAGAACATACATTCTGTTTTATCATCATTTAATTTGAGCTTTTTCCTCTGCATCCATGTTTTTATTTCAGTCATTATCTCATCAATTTTCTTCTCTGTATCTTGTGTTGTTGAAATTGAGAGGTAAAACTGAGTATCATCTGCATATAGTTTAAAACCCACTTTTTGTTTTTTCAAGATGTGTGATAGCTCGATAGTATATATGTTAAACAAGATAGGGCCCAGAACACTACCCTGTGGTACACTCTTCATAAGAATTCTCTCATTGGATCGGTTTCCAGAAACTTCTACAATAGTCTTCCTGTTCACTAAGTAACTTTGCAAAAATTTCAGTGCTTCCTCAGTCTCTCCAATAGACTTTAAGTCATCAAGTAAGTACTCGTGCACAACAGTGTCAAAAGCAGCACTAAGATCTAACATAATCAAAATTCCACACTTTCCCCCATCAAGAAGACCTATCATATCATTCATTATTGAGCACAAAGTAGTTTCTGTAGAATGATTAGCTCTGTAGGCCGATTGATTTTCCGGGAATACCTCTAACTCGTCAATATGCGCCCATAATTGCTCACTTATGACTTTTTCAATAAGCTTTGACATGTAGGATAAATTTGAAATGTGCCTATATGAATTTAGCTCGTTTACATCACCTTTCCCTTTGTAAATTGGTTTGATCAACGCAGTTTTTTCACAGCTAGGACAGGATTGTGATATACTTAGGTTAATTATGTTCAGGTAAATATTATATACAACTTGCTTGTTTTGAGCTTCACTTATTGAACTGTCTGGGAAAGGGTCGTTTCCACAATATGTATTCTTCATCTCTCTCATAATCTTTAACAAGTCGCACATATTTATTTCCTTAAATTTTATTAACTTCTTTCCCTCCTTCACTGGCATAGCTGACTGTCCTTCCAAGTGATTTTGGGGGAAACCTCTATAGATTTTATCAATTTTTTCATTAAAGAATATAGCAAAACTCTCTGCACAAACTTTGTCAGGCAAGACATATTTTTTCTTTAATCCCATCAAATCATCAAGATTTTTGTGAAAGGCCTTCATGTTATTGGTTTTTTTACATTTGCCGTTGTAGAATTTTCTTTTTGTTTTGTCTAACAAGATGTTATATTCATTTCTGGCCTTATTACATAGATTTCTGGCTTGTAAGGATTTGGCTCTTTTCCATCTACCTTCCATCTTACGTCTGTGTCTTTTTGCCTTTAATAGCTCACTATTATACCATCTAACATTTTCGCGTACCACTATTTGTTTGTTCTTTATGGGACACATGGTATCGTACATTTTTCCAAAATTGTCGTTGTATTTCTTGGTATAACACCCAACACATTCTATGTCTACCATATGTTCACATTGTGTGTTCACACAAGACATTTGTGCTACACTAGCTTCAATAAAATTCTCAGCATCAAAATTTTCCCGTTCCCTATATGTGATCCATTTTTTCAATACTCTGGTGCAATTTATATTAACATTAAAGGTGATGAGTTTGTGTGTTTTTGAGATCTCAAAGTCTGGTTCCACTTCAAGGTTTTTTATTAGGTCTGAGTCTTTTCCACATATGACCAAGTCGAGTGTATGACCACCTACTGACGTTGATACCAAAACACTGTTTATCAAATTAAACATCTCAAATACTTCCTTGAGTTCTTTAGCCTTATTATCATTTTCATCATCTACCCAACAGTTGAAGTCTCCACCAATTAATGTATTTTTAATATCGTCCACCACACCCACAAGAATACTAAATTCTTCAATGAATTTCGTCATATTACTCCCTGGTGGTCTATATAATGATATTATATTCAATACCTTATTGTTTCTTGTCAGTTTTAAACAGATATATTCAAACGTTTCAAATACTATTTCATTCATGATAGAAACCCTAGAGAAGGTTTTCGACAAAGACACTCCCCACTCCTCCAGTTTTGTCCTTTCTTGGTACGTGGTAGAAATCGTGAGTACACGGCGTCATCTCCTGAATCTTTGAGTTATCACTAATATTTCCCTGCAACCAAGTTTCCGTTAATAAGCATAAATCTAATTCCATTTCGTTAATAAGATTTCTAATCTTTATGGTTTTATTCCCCACCGATTGAATATTTATCAGACCACACTTAACCAATGGGCTAGACTCCATGATCGGTTCTATTTTTTATCCTGGTAAGCTCCTCCTTGTATACTTTACAGTTATCGTCATATGTCTTATGATTCGTATCATTGTAATTCCTCACTGTGCAGTTATGACACTTTAACGTATTTACAGTACAATCCGTGGTTCGATGATCCTGGCTACACTTGGCACATACCTGAGTCTTGCTACAATTTTCGGCAGTATGACCAAATTCCTGGCATTTATAACACTGAAATACATTGTAGAAATCATAGATTTTACAGCATCCTCCAAGCGTGGTAAATTATATACTCTATCATCCCTTTTACGGAAGACTTTCCTGATAGTTGGACTACACTTTATAATGACATGTAATTTACCACTTTGTCTTGATTTAAACTTCTTGATCAATTTAAAGTCCTCTTCATTTTCACATATATCATTCAACCATTCATTCTTCTCCATTATACTGGCAATTATATCATCTTCATTTTCATCAATATTGCAGACCTTGATCTTCGGTTTAAGTAGATCCTTTTTATCTACTTCTACCTTAATGTCGTTCTTGACCTCTTCTAAGTAATTTTTAGTCTTTTCTAACCCAGTTTTATCCGCAAAATTAACTACCAAGTGGCCTTGTTTAGAGGTTTTGACATGTTCATCATTCGTGGTTATCTTCTTCATGATAGTTTTCTTGATATCTGAAGCCTTCTTATTTTCCTCTGTAGATTTTATAACCAAAGTGTTTCTTGATTTCAACTTACTTGCATATGTAGGCTAGTCTTGGTCACATTCTCTTGTTCGTATTCCATAAGTTTCTCTTTCAGCTCAACAATTCCTTGACGCATATCAAGTGTATTGAGCAGTTATCATATCCATAAAACCAGACATCTGTTGTTGTACATTTACCTTCATCTCTTCTATGTTTATGCTTAGTCTCATCATGTCTTCCCTTGATTGCCTGGCCCATGAACCATTGGTATTTGCAGTCTCGACACATCTTGGACATTTATAAATGATGTTCCTGCTTTTTAAAGGAGTACTTGTACCATTCCTTAAATTAGAGCAAGCTTCTTCATCATGATACCATCTTCGGCATTCATCGCATAGTATCCCATCAGCGACATAGGACTCACAGTGCCCACACATGCCATGATTGCCTAAGTCATCACATTCTTCATAAGCTGCTGCCATTATATTTTCCTCTTTTCCTTGGAGTACCGTGTCGATTTCAGTCACAAATAGATCAAAATCATTCACGGGATTAAGTTTTACTTTTCGTTTTCTAGAGAAGGGCATATTAAGTCGTTTTTCAATGACTTTTCAAGTAGCCCCGCCCCAACACAAAAATGCTGGGTCAGGCCTTTCACTACAGCCCTCACATACAAGGAAACCACTGATATTTAGCACTATATTTCACTAATATCAATACTAGCAAACACCCACAAAGAGATTTTTCATAGTATAAACAACGAGATACACAATGATTCCCTTTAAAGCCAGATTCGATACAGATCATTAAAACACACGTCCACACCCGCGGACGACTATTCGGTGAAAACAAGCTCTTTGCATCAATTCCATCTCCTGAATTTGGATCTGGGTTTGCTAAATTCCTTGATTAAAGATCTAGCTAAAATTAGTTCATGGTGTAAATTATGGGGCATGAAGTTGAACCCTAACAAAACTCAAAAGTATAATTGTAAGTAGGTTGAGGACAGTGGCTCCTTAACGTCTAGATCTCAGCATTGATAATGTTTCTTTAACTCTATATGACTTAAAATTTTGGGTGCGGGTTTTTGATAGCAGATAAGCTTTTGAGAAACGCATTAGGTCTCTTTTCTTTTTTATTTGCACAAGTGGGCTTATTGGGAAAGTCTTGCAAGATTTTCATTGATCAATCTACTCTAAGGATATTTTTAATTCTACATTATTTCGAGTATTCTTCTGGCTGGTCTTCAGCTGCTAGATCTCATCATAATTCTTTTGACAGAAACTTACGGTCTATTATATTTGCTTGCTTTTAGATTGCCTGGCCTTTGCGACTAAGCACGGGCTCTTGCCACTCTGTAGCCCGTAGACATTAAATTTTTAATTCCTAATCTAGATATTAATCTCTGGCACCGTCATTCAATTAGTTCGTTGTGCATGTTTCACCAGATTTTTCATAATTCTGACCATCCTTTGCATTCAGATCTTCCCGGACAGTACCAACCTGTTTTTTTATGTTGAACATGTAGTCATAAAGCTATTTTTTTTCTTTTACGTTTTATATATGTAATTTCTGGTTTAATGTGATTTTGTCAATATTAGCGAGCCCAGCATTTCCATGTCGGGAAAAGGGAACCCAATTTTCCCCATGTAAAGAATAGCGAACCCAATAAACCTCATGTCAAGAATAACGACCCAGATAATAGTTGCATTCGCTAATCTTGACGTAAAATGTTCTCGAAAATGAAAAATTGAAAAGGTAAATGAAGAAAAATATTGTAAAAAGGATCACTAAATTTATATATGATAGAATAATTAACGTTAAACATTTTCATTAAAACCTGTTATCCGTCTTTCGTTCCATCCACATAAACTGGTTCAAATAGCTTGTTAGAAATTCACCCTGCATCCACGCACGTTCTTGATTTTTACTTTATGCTATTCACAATACGAGTCTACAATATATACTGTGTGGACGTCTGTCCGCGGATCAACAAAGTGGAAAGAGTGGTACACGGTTTTGTGCTGGTAGTTTTGGGTCTATGTTATATTACTGTAGGCTTGCCATTCATCGCTGCGAATATTTGATTCATGTCTCACTACGTCTTCTATTATTGGCAGAAGTTTCTCTTGGTCCTTTTGTTCAATTATTTACATATATGTGATCTTCCAGTCTTGGGTTTGATTACTCTTGCTTGAGGGTACACTCGGCCATATTATTCTATCTTATTTCTCTTCCCCTGTTTTGTTAAATTTTTTATAGTTGATATAGGAGATTTTTATCTTAATGTTACTGTTCTTAAAATATTTCATTTTTCCTTGTTTCCTTTCGTCACATGGCTATTTTCCCTCCTGGATCTCATCAATCCCTGAAATTTTCATTTGGATATGTGAATTATTCTAGGAACAATTTACTCCCACCAATAAAAATAACCATTCAACCCATGTTGAGATAAACGTTTGCTGTGGCTTTTCTATGATATATATCAGCATGAAAATTGGTATGGACAAAGTCTATATTCCTTTCATATATCCCTGAAAATTTCATTTAAATATGTGTAGTAATCTACCAGTAATTTACGGCGCCGCTGAAAATCGGCCTAACGCGGATGTCGAAAAATGGCTCCTGTGACTTTTCTATGGCAAGTATCAATACGAAATTTCATATGAATGTAATTCACATGACACCCGTCAAACCCTGTGAAAATCATTTGGATATATGGAGTATAAACAATCCCTTAAAATTTAATTTTAATATCTTTATTGGTACAGGGGTTATTAACTCCGTCGCCGAAAATATCAGGCTGGCTTCTTCATAGGTAATTATCTTTGAACAAAACTAAACTTTCAAACTCCAAGACAACGACATTTTTGGAACGCGTCAACGTCAACATTTGTGTTGTGTCATTTTATTATGTATTTTTAGACATGTCTAGGGAAAAGGGTAATGTACGGCAATATCGCAAAGTTTTATTAGTGGATCTACAGTTTAATGTAAGTTTTTTTTTTTTTTGGTCGTTAAGTAATTGTTTTGTTTATTAAATATAAGTAAGGTTGAAATTAAAATAAATTCCAACAAGAGAGACAGGGTGGGCATTTGGATTACATAATAGTTGTTTCATGATAGTTTCATGATAGTTTTCTGAGAGAGAGAGCGAAATTTTATTTATTTCGTACACAAAAAGTACATTAAGAGAGCGCCACGGCAGAGAGTGTTCTATCGGAGTGGATAGGATGCGGGTTTCACATTTTGGCAAACTATGCGATTTTGATTCATAAGAACAAAACGGGATGTCGTAAAAGCGGTAACGCAACGCACATCCGATAATCATCGGAATTCCTTTCGAATGCAAGTGCCACCGATATTTACACGTCACCGGCAGCCATCTCGACACACCTTGAAATCTACCATATGAAAGTAGGAAGCTCTCTAATAAGTGCCCGTGTCTTACAAAAGGTAAGGCAACCTACACACATCTACATCAGTCAGTCCTGTCCAGCCAACAACCAGAGTTGCTAAAAGGTCAGTTTGACCTTATAGTGGAGTCGGGCGTTCGCCTACTACATTCTGCCTTTACAAATGAACAAGTACCCACCAAGCAACAGTCGACCGACTGTGAATTTGACTCCTTCCAGCAATGGTTTAGAAGTAACCTTCGAGGAAGGAAGGACCTTGTTTCCTGCCATGCCATGCATTTATAAGGTCTAAGAACCACGAGAGAGAGAGCAAGAGAGAGAGCTAGAGAGAGAGCGAGAGAGAAGCCCAGTGAACTTATTTATGAAACTTACCCATACAAACACTGTACAATCAATAGCCCGTATTTTTTTAAAGTTAACCTGATTGATATAATAAGATTTTAACTTTGTTTTGTACATAAACAACAATTAACTATCATACTGAAATTAATTATAGTTGGCTGCTTCGGCCTAATATCAAGGTTGAGATTTTGTATAGTTTTCTTATTCATTCCTTCATTGTTGGTTTAAACCTACATTGACTTTTGCATATCAAACTTTATAGCCTTTTGTTATATTTATTCAATAAAAAAAAATTTGGGAGAATAATATGCTCACTCCAATGTCAGTTCATTATCACAAACTCATAAGAAATATCACCTCGAGTAAGAATAAAACTAATTTCTGCTAATTATCTAACCTTGCAATTTTTCCATTAACAGGCACACATCAAATTCATGAAGGATTATTACTGGTCTGACAGTGTCCTCTGTCCTCCTCACTACAAGAGCGTCCGCTCTTTGATCAGTAAAGAAATCGTGAAGACACATAACTCAGAAGATTTAAAACATCATTTTGAGTTGGTGTCTCCATTGTGTAAATTTGTTATCCAGCTGTTGTTTTGCTATGACGTCGGTGACTTTGCAACGGATAAAGTGCAGGTATGTCTATTGGCAATGGTGATAAGTCTTGGCGCAATGGTAAATGATGAGAACAAAGATATCACTCTTGTGTGGTTTGTTTTAAAGATTACCTGAATTCATATTCGTAGGTTGACTTGTTATGCTTCGAAGTTACTTCTAATGGCATTATTGTTATTAGATATAACTAAAGTTAAGTCAGTATATTTACAGATGATTTAACCGTTTAAAATGTTTTAGAATTTTCGAGTATCGATATAAACTTCGAAGCCTATTCAGGACAGGGTTAAGAGGGTTGAGTAAGCCATTCTAATTCATTGTTTATAAAATCTGTCTAATCCTTCCTATTTTCACAGGTGCCCCAATCAGCCTGCCGTCCCCTCTCGATGTTATTACAATATCTCTGTCCTTTTCGCATGTCGTTCTTGGACGCCACGTCCTTAGAATTTGACCTCGTCTCTCCTTATAAGGCCTTACTTGAGAACACTCCCGACCTGAAGAAGATATTCGTACGGGACATCTTCATGGGGAAGAAGGGCATGACTTTTATCGCGATGATGCACAGCGAGAGAGACTCTTCAAGATAGGAATCGAGAGGGAGGGCCACCGCTCCCGCAGAAGTGATTTGTTCGAGTTTTTCTTCAAAGGAAAATCTAAAAGTTGCGTCACTTGGGCAGCTTATAATCCTGCGCTGACAAGGAACGAGATCACCTTTCCAAACCTGAAGAGGATGTGCATCTGCTGCGCTGCGGAAAACCGAATGTTTCCACAGTATCAAACAAGCTGCCAGGAAGTTTTATAAGGACTTGATGATCAACGCCATCGACGAGCCAAGCTTACAAACGTTGTGCGACATGCCTTGCTGTGAGGATATCAATGGCAGAATTACATCGAGCATGAGGAGGTACTTCATTCCCTTGATGAATGCCAGTCCAGTGCTCAGGAGAAGTTCTGTTAAATTCTTGAATTACGACACGTACTGCAAAGTAAAAGTTCATCCTCTTGGTTTGTTCAAAACAGGATAGAATCTTACCTGGCAAGATCTTTTGGCAACCTCGATGGGTTAAAGTTATCCATTCATCC
Source organism: Palaemon carinicauda (assembly GCF_036898095.1). Taxonomy (NCBI): domain Eukaryota; kingdom Metazoa; phylum Arthropoda; class Malacostraca; order Decapoda; family Palaemonidae; genus Palaemon; species Palaemon carinicauda. Next base: position 126,641,580 of record NC_090744.1, on the reverse strand, counting down.
AGATATGACACAATACTACAACGCGATTGGTCTTCCAATGTCAAATGTTGTACTTGCCCAATACTTCCGTCCAAATTTTGAGCAAGGGCTGCCAAGAGAACGGCAAGGATTCTCACTTCTACTTTCAAATGTCGGCAAAACCCTCTTGATGCTCACATTTCAAGTGACCATGGCGATAGACCTGAGAGAAGGCCTGCATTGTTTGAATTTGTGCCCTGTTTTGAGGGAATTTACCCTTTACTTTAATGTGGTACATTTGACTGATATATCGCCCTTGCTCGCAGTGGATATCAACACTCTCCCGGAACTAACAAAGATCATGTTCCGTGGGGAATTGCACATGAACTCCGTCAGAGTGTATAGGTTACTGAGCAAGATCATCAAAGCAGCTCCCAACGTTCGGTATCTAACTCTTTCAAGCGGTCTGGCAAGGGAGATTCATCTGATGACCACTGACTGCTTCGAGGGTGTTGAGACTTTGCACCTCAAGAATGTGCCAATAACCAAGAACTATGCAATCCCTCTCACAGGAGTTCTCCAGAGGTGTCCGGATGTGAGAGAACTCGTCTTGGAGAACGTAAAGGATGCCGAGGGATAGCTCAAGCTAGTAGATAAAACCAAAGCCTTATCAGTCCGTTATGTTCCGGAGTGCCATTTTTTGGAAGAACACTAGCGAGGAAACTTTAGATAGTGATGCTCATTATCAATTTTTTCGTTTTAAATGATGATCATGTCATTTGTAAAATAGTTGGAAAAGCAAAGCCGTAGTTCTTTGTCTTCATTACCAGTTGGAGTGGATCATTTTTTTTTATAGATATTAGTGTGTAAATCTAGTCCCAAAGGCTATAGCCTTGCATGGCAGGCATCTGTTGGAGTGTTTTTATTTTGTGGTAGAACTAACACATTTTTTAAGAAATGTAGGTTGATTCTAAAGCTAGTAATATATTTCTATAAATAAACAGTTTGGAAGTGCCAGGCACTTCGAGGTAATGTCAATGATTATCCTCCTCCTCATTGTTATGCAATACATAACAAGTTATCTTTATTAATGGATGTTTACATTGAATGATAGTTTGATTTTTGTACATTTTGTAAGTAAATAGTTTGATAATTTGTGAGATTTTGTATAATTTGGAATTTATATCTATTGTGTCGCTAGGTACAATTTAGAATGGGAACTTTATCTTTTGTATAATTTCGAATAAAATCATTTAATCTTTTGTACAATTTGAAATTTAGTAATTTGATCTTTTGTGTAATTTTAAAGTTGAATAATTTGATTTTTTGTACAATTTCGAATAAAATTATTTAACCTCTTGTACAATTTAGAATTTAATATTTTGTTTGATTTTTTGTACAATTTGGAATATAATAATCTATTTTCTTTTATATAATGTTGCCTAAAAAACCTGAAATAAACGACTGTTTTATGATTTGTATATCATTTGCCCATAGATAAGAAAAATCTATTCACATTTCTAGTCGGATGAACAGTACTCGTACAAATTATCGGGAAGGAAACCAGTTTTACAAGAGCAAATAAAAACCTTAATTAAAAGATAATTGTAATTTTAATAATTTTCACTACTAAATGGTCTTACAAAAATGTGAAATAATCGATAAGGTCTAAGGGTAGATTACCCCATGAATTTTTAACAAAATCTCATTTGGAGGAGAAAGTCATGCAAGGGGATGATGAATATAAGTCTTATAGGTTACTCCCTTGATAAGAATATATACAAGTTAAGCAAAAAAAAAAATGTAACAAAGATCTTATTCACCGGCTCGTTATCTTAAATAAGAAAGTTTATTTATTTTTTTTATTTATTTATTTATTTATTTTTTTTTTTAAGACTGCAACAAAAATAAATGTTTATAATGATTTAGGCGTATTTCTTGACTGCAACTTCTCTCAATGCCCGAATAGATATGTCGTAATGTCGGTCATCATACAAGAAATATTGCTTTTATAAAGTACGTGGATGAATGTTCCATAAGAAACTTGTGATGAACTGCGTTATTACCAGAATTGACTACTGTAACTACATCTACTACAACCAACCAAAAGTACAACTTAGGAAATTACAAAACATGATAAAAAGAGGAGCAAGACCTAGAGAACAGATCACTCATATGCTAATATAGCTACGCTGTGGCTGCCTATTAAAGCGAGAATTGAAATTAAAATATGCAAATTCTATAGACCTTGAAAATATGTACAAGTTATCAGAACCGGTCGTCCAAAATATCTCTTAAGAATTGCTACATATTGTGCATCCAACAAATCGTCCTGAAATGAGAACCTATATACATGTCTACTGTAGGCTCTAGAAGAGCCTTTAAATATGCGGCCACAGACTATACAATAGGCTCCCACGAGACATCCGAATAATTAAAGATATTAAGGCTTTCAACAGTAAACTGAAGACACTCTTATTCTTAGAGTGTTTTGATAGTGATGATCAAACAGTAAGCAAACAATACACATTGTGAAATGTGAAATGCTCCCGAATGAACATCATAACACGGCCGTGAAGGTCCTGTAGAGAGTAGGGTCCCCTGCTGTGCGGGACCACATAAGCACCCCTTAAAGCAAAGTAAGTAAGTAAAAGAAAGTTAGTCTTGTATAAACTTCAATATTATCCGTCTGACCTTACTGAATTGTTATAATTAAAACTAAAGCAATTTTCTAAACTTTCTAATGTAAGCTATTTTTAATGTGGAGACATACCCCAATAGAAAATGTTGCAAGTAAAACGACAAATGGTTTTAAGTTTAAAGGAAAGTAATCATTTTACATTAAGGCCTTCTTTTTCAGGTTATTAACAGAAGGGGAACCCTACTCTCTACAGGGCCTTCGCAGTCCTTTTATTATATGCATTCCATGGCATTCAGCATAACACACCGCATATTCCTCGTTTATTGTCAAATCCACACTATCGAAGCACTTAGAGAACAAGAACAACAATAAGCAAGGTCATCACCGAAGAAATTTTAATCGATAAAATCTGACAAAAGTATCATAAAAAGCGTAAATTTCAAAAGTATGTAAACACCGTTAGTTACAGTTTACCTATTCCTCATCCCCATCCATTTAAGCATACAGTAAAGTTTTGAAGTAGTTGTCTTTTAAGAACACAGGTTTAATCTTTGGAACACTTCGACTGATATATAATAAAGTAGTCTTGAACATTATCAGAACGGCTTTTTCTTATTGACTGAACTTAAAAATAAAGTTTTTTACTTGATCTTCCTACACCTGCCTTTATGATCTGGAGACACAGAAAAGCCCACAGACACGCGAGCACGCACAGTGTTTATAAGGACAGGGTAACAACACTAATAAATACATTAAATATGATAGTACACCCAGAAACAAAACCGGTGTCGCCTCGCCAGACTCGACTTGGATACATCATGTCCTTCTTGCCCTGAAAGGTTGAAAGGTCACCAGACGTTTAAACAACCAAGACATCGTTAGGATGGTTCGAATGTGAGGAGGAGGGTAATTACAGATGTCGGTCAAAGAAGTGCAAGGATTGATGACCCACATAGACTATTCGAAATCAGTGTGAATCATGCAATAGGAGGAAGAACGTTTAGTTATGCTGCACCGAGACTCTTCAACGACCTTCCACTTGATGTCAAGAATAGTAAAAATGTGGCAGCTTTCAAGAAAAACCTGAAGACTTATCTTTTTAGAAAGTGTTATAATAGTGACCTGAAAACTATTAAGCCTGAATACAAATGCTAGCGAAATAACTGACAAGATACAGAGCAAACTATTAACTGGAAAGAAATTTTTTTCACACCAAGGCCCGCCTGAAGAGACCTTTAGTGTCTGATGGAGGACGAGAAATAAACCTGTAAAAGTAAGTACATATATATATATATATATATATATATATATATATATATATATATATACATATATATATATATATATATATATATATATATATATATATATATATATATATATATATATATATATATATATATATATATATGTATATAATCATTTTCGAGAACAGTTATCGAAAAATATAATCACACCGATGTATTTGAATTCCTTATTACATTTTTATATGGAAAATCCTTAAATAGTGTGAGAACTGACTATTCCAATTAATATACGTGAGAATGATATATCCCTTGCTTGCATTATTCTCGCAGCTGCTCTCTCTCTCTCTCTCTCTCTCTCTCTCTCTCTCTCTCTCTCTCTCTCTCTCTCTCTCTCTCTCTCTATATATATATATATATATATATTACCTGTATCCTATAATATATATATATATATATATATATATATATATAATATATATATATATATATATATATATATATATATATATATATATATAATTACCTGTATCCAATATTTTATATTATTTGGATGTTCCCAAGGATCACACAAGACCGCTAACTACTTTGCAAGTTGGTGTTGGAATTGTATTTCTTTCGGGTGAAGATCCCATGGTCCAAAGATGTTCAATGACCACCTAAAAACAATGTTAGAACGATATATGCCCGTTTTCATTGAGAGTTGGAATCATTGATATTAAATGTTATCGCTAGGGGTATTACCATCATCATCATCACTTCATAAATGTTACTAAGCAAACCTCGTTAAGCCATTTATCAAGATCACCCAATTGCCACCTCTCCACCATCATCTTTTACACCCACCTGGTTATATCCTTCTACCCCTATCCCCAATGTTTGAGGTTTAAAGGTCTCACAGTTATGATGAGATCCTTCTGGTGGAAGTTTTTAGTAAATGAAAAACAAAATACTAAGATGACAATATTTCATACAGTTTGCTTTCCAGGTGTTTAAAATCTTATCAAAACTATAGATAACGAAGGAAATACGCGAAAGACTGATTGAACAAATATCGAGAGTGATGGATTTCTAAAAGAGCTTTCCGGGGGAACACTTTTAAGGTGTTGGACATTAGGACATGAAACGACAAATAAAATGGTAATAATACGAATATTTAATGCTAAGGAAATATTTCCTTTTGCCTTGGGAAGGGTGAAGCCAGCTAGACTCGGACCTTTGAGTATTGAGCAATCGTCACCAGGGAAGGGGTTCGCTTGGAAGTGAGCGACTTGCCCAGATAATTTGATTGATTGATTGATCGATTGATTAGGATTTTTTTGTCATCCTGACATCTAAGGTTATCGACGCCGAACCAGATAATTTGAGTAAACAATGTGTTGATAGTTTAATATTTTATACCTTATATCCTATATACCATATCACTATAATAATGCACCAATGAACTTTCATTGCATGTCATTTCATATTCATTGTCACCAATACTTTGAAACTATTGTTCATGATGCATTTTAAATCACTACCCTTAAACTAATATAATTGATATTATGATTAATTTGATATCACCACCATAATATATTAAATTAAACTTGCAGTCCTAAATCATCTA
>NC_090744.1:126620847-126635628 GCF_036898095.1 Palaemon carinicauda | reverse complement strand
TTTTGTTTTTGTTGCCCTTCAGTCTAAGAGTCCAGTTTATGATAACGTCAGGGGAAAGTTTGTGTTGCGGAGACAATTGTCAGAAGTAAGATTCAAGGGTGTGGGGGTTGTTTTTGTTTACATCCCGCCACATAAATTTGGCGCCCGAACAGGGACAGCCGAGGTGGGATTGAAGCTGGACTCTTTGACGAAGGACGGAATTAGGATTAAGGTTGAAGAAAAATGGAAGGTAAATACAAGGCTTTGGAGGAGGAATTGCGGCATTATAAAGAACGGGAGCAGATGTGGATAGTTGAGAAAGAGAGGTTGCTTGTAGAGAATGAGAGGTTGAACTGAGAGGTTGAACTGGGAGAATGCGGCGATGCAGAAGGAGCTTAGGGAGTTAAAGGGAACTGTAGAGAGAGTGGAAGAATGTGTTGAGATGAGGATGCGAGAGAATGAAGAACGGACGGAGAAACGAATGGAAGATATGATGGGGCAAGTAATGGGGATGATGAAAACTGTCATGGGTGAAGGTGCAGTCAGAGGAGTGGCTTCTGCTTCTGGTAATAGGTTGATGGTGGAAGAGGATAGGGTAAGTGATAATGGGGAAGGTAGTGATAGTGATATTGAAAATAAAGGGCCTAGACATAGTAAGATTGGAACGAAGGGTGATAGGAAGACTGAGAAGAAAGGTAAAGATAATGTGAAGAAAGAAAAAAAGAAAGGTCAGGGTGTGAGTGAGGATGATCATGAATGGGTGAAGGTGGTAAGTAAGAAAAAGGGTAAGAAGGGAATAGTTAAAGATAGGACTTTGAGTGTAGAACTAGATTCATTGTATTCAAATGAAGAAGAAGGCAACAAGAAGGGAGTAGACAGTGAAGATAGTACTGTAGTGAGAATGAAGTAGAGGAAGTTTGTAAGACAGTGTTTATGAGAGAGGTACCTAGGTGTGAAAGTTTTAATGAACATAGCAGTAGGGATGTATATGACTTCTTTAGGGAATATGAAAAGTTTTGTCAGGCTAAGTATGGGGATAGTAAGAGAGTTTGGGCTAGGGAGTTGGGAGAATTTTTGTCAGGATATTTGTTGACGATGTATGGGGTGATAATGAGTGTAGGAGAGGTTGAGTATGAAAGTGTAAAGAAGAGGATAATTGAACAGGTAAAACGTATGAAAGGTAGTGTTAGGTATAAGCGAAAAAATTATTTTGATGAAGCACGAATGAAGGTGGGTGAAGCAATCTCGATGTATGTATGTCGGTTAGAAACATTGGCTAGAAAGAAGTATGGGGACGAAGGAATAAATGAAAATAAGGAACTAATGAAGAAGTTTTTGGGTACAGTACCAGAGAGTGCGTGTGAGTTTATTAATTTGAAACGGAAGGAGAAAATGAGATGGACTAGAGAGAGATTGACTTGGGATGATATTTTAGAGATAGTTGAGGATTATGAGTTGGATAGGTGTATGAAAGAAAGTAAATCTGTGAGTGTAAGAACTGGAATGGAGGAAAGTGTGCCAGAATTTGGTAGTTTTAGAGATGCTGTTATGAGAGGGCCAATGAGGGCAGCTGATAGTGTAATAAGATAGAAGTGTTAGGGTGAGTAATGTAGGAGTAACCATGCTGAGAAATGACGGGTTTAGACAGGGAAATCAAGTTTGGAGAGATAGAAGTGCTAGTACGCAGCAAGTTAGGTTAGGTAGTGGTATCCGTGAAGAGGGGTGTTATAGGTGTGGGAAGGTAGGACATAAAAAGAACGAGTGTAGATGGGCATTAGGAGCATGTTTCGGGTGTGGAGAGACAGGGCATCATATTAGCGACTGTAAGAAAGAGAAAGTGTTTAAGTGTTATCGGTGTGGTATGACTGGGCACATAGCGAGTGGATGCCGTAGTAATCGTATGAATGTAATTTGTGGTAATTGTGGTAAGGATGGTCATTATGCTAGAATGTGCAAGGAGCCGCGGGGTAAGTGTACTGAATGTGGTGCCGATGGGCATGTAGCTAGGGTTTGTAGAAAGAAGGGATCAAGTCAGCCAGGATGTTCGGGAAACTAATTAATCAGAGGGTTCAGCTGGGTGAGTCCTCGTGTGTGTGGGGAGTGAATGTGATGCATGTTCGTGAGGGTTTATTGCATGAAGATGTGATGGGAGAAAGAGCACATGATTGCATGAGTGTGAAAATGATTTTTAATGGTGTAGAGTTGGTTGGTTTGATTGATACTGGTTGTGGTGTCAATTTAATGCTTAGGAATGCATATGATAAGGTAAAAGAGGTTTGTGAATTTAAGGGATGTAAGGTGAAGTAAAAGGTATTGGTAATTTGCGTATGCCTGTGCAAGGAAAGTTGCGGGAAAATGTTATGATTGGGGGGCTGATGATGGAGGATAATGATTTTTACGTGGTTGAGGGAGCGAATGAGAAATATGACGTACTGCTTGGGTATAAATTTTTGAAAAAATGTGGTATGATTGTACATCCAAGTGTGAATATGATAGAAATAAAGGTTAAAGGTAATATTTGTGGGGAATTTTATTTAAAGGAAGACGGCAGAGTGGGTACGAAGGTGTGGAAGGGAGTGCCGTTGATAGCAAAGGAAAGTGTAAGGTTATCGGGTAAGAAAGGTGAGGTTATTAGTGTAAAAGTTGCATGGCCGAGCAGTCTGGGAATTTCAAATAGTGACAAGGATGAATATGTAGTGGAAGGTATGGAAGCAGGTAATTTGGTGAAAACGAGTGCGTATATATATGATGGTGTTATGAATATGCAGGAACCCCAGGTGTATGTAAGGTTGTTGCCGAGTGTTAGGAGGAAGAGAGTACGTGGAATACGTGAGGGCGATTGCATGGGATGTATGTATACACTGATCAATGTAGAGGATGGAAGATATGTTAAGGCGAGACAGGTAATGGCTGGTAAGGTAAAGAACGATGACGATTGGGATTACGATACGTTGAAAGGAAGAATTAAGTTAGATGAGAGTATAAGTGAGGTCGAAAGGGAACGATTGCTTAAGATGTTATGGGATAAGCGGAGAGTTATGAGTCTCGGTGACAATGATTGTGGGGGGTCAGACCTGCCAGAATTTAAAATAGTTCTCAGTGATGATACCCCCATATATCAGCGTCCCAGGCATTTTTCTCCGCCTATTGCCAAGGAGATAGAGGAGCAGTGTCAGGAATTAGAGCGTATGGGTGTAATAGAAAGGAGTGAGAGTGCCTGGAATAGCCCTATTGTCCCTGTACGAAAGCCTGATGGAAGTTTACGTATGTGTATTGATTATAGGAAGGTGACTGTTAAAGAACGTTTTCCAATGAATGTGGTGTCTGATTGTGTTTATAAGATGCATGGAATGAAAGTTTTTACTAAATTAGATTTGGTGCGGGGCTATTACCAGATGCCTCTGGCAGAGGGGAGCAGGCCCATTACCGCATTTTCAAGTACAAATTGTCACTTTCAATTTAAAAGGTTGAGTTTTGGTCTTGCTAATGCGCCTGCTGCCTTCCAAAGAGCGATGAATGTTGTATTGGCTGGTTTCGATCGACAGAAGGTGACTGTTTTTATAGATGATATTCTGATTGCGAGCGAGACTGTTGAGGAACATATGCAGTTGCTTGAGGCAGTGTTGAGGCGGTTAACTGAAGTTGGTGTGAAAGTTAAGCTTGAGAAGTGTACATGGTTGTCCAGGGAGGTGGAATTTCTTGGGCATTGAGTGGGTGAATCTGGTATAAGGAAGAGTGACAAGTTTGTGAACAAGGTGCGAGAATTTCCACGTCCCCGGACTGTGCGTGAGTTGCGAGGTTTTCTTGGTTTGGTTGAGTTTGGGCGCAAGTTTGTTAGAGATTGTTCAGGTATAGGGAAGCCTTTGAATGAATGGGCGGGTAAAAGGAATAGTACAAAATTAAAATGGGATGATCGGATGATAGAAGCGTTTGAAAGGTTGAAGGAAGAGGCCGCGAAAGACGTCACTTTGGCATTTCCAGACTACAGTGAAAATGCGAATATGCTAGAGTTGTATACGGATGCGAGTGGGGTTAGTATGGGTGGTTGTTTGGTTCAGATGCAGAGAGTAAATGGAGGAGAGCAATTGAGAGTAATAGCGTATGTTAGTAAAGCTTTTAATAAAGCTGAGCGGAAGTATTCGACGATTGACAGGGAATTGGCTGCAATACGATTTTGTGTGAAAGCATTGAAAGTATTTTTGTATGGTGTAAAATTCATTGTGCGTACTGACCATCAGCCCCTAGTGTATATGATAAGGAAAGAGTGTGTGAATGCAAGGGTTGCTAGGACCATAGAGGATTTGAATGAATTTGATTTTAGGTTAGAATATGTACCGGGAAATAAGAATGTGATAGCAGATGCGATGTCGAGGATGCATGGGAGAATGGAAGATAAAGAGAGTAATCAGAATTCTGAAAGGTTGCCTGAAGGTTTAGTTGTGGAGCAGACTTGTGAAGGGGAAGATATGGTATATAAGTGTATCCTAATGGGTTTAAGTAAGTTAATACAAGAGGGGTTAAATACGGAAAAACCGGGTAGCGTAAGCGAGCTTAAAAGAAGGGTGATGAATGAAGTGTCAAAAGAAATGGTATATGAGGAGGAGAGTAGTGTACTAGAAGGGGAAGTATTATCAAAGATATTAATGGTGGTAAGTATGTTGTATGGTGTAACTGTGTATTTGTATTTTGGATGGAATCGACCGATGGAATATAGGGTGTGTAAGGAGAATGATAGGGAATATATTTTGAGGATGCAATGTAATGAGGAATGTTGCAAATTGTTGAGTGAGAAGGATAATGGTGCGAGTGACCTTAATCTAAGATATGACGGTATAGAGGACAGTGAATATGATGATGAACATATTGGTGAAGTGAGCGACAGAACTGAAAGGAGAGTAAATGTATGTATGCATGGTGTAAAAGGAAGGATGATGACATATGTGAATATAAATGAGAATGAATATTATAGTTTAATTGATACGGGTGCTCAAGTGTCATTAGTAAATGAGTCGGTTATCAGGGAAATTGAGAGGTACAATTGGGAAGTGAAAAGACAGTGTACGAGTGTGAGAATTCATGGAATAGGTCAGGGAAGTTTACTTGTTTGGGAAGAAGTGAGGTTGAAGGTGAAACTAGGGAGTATGGAAGTTGAACATAATTTTATTGTAATGGGAGAGAATGAAATGCCTAGTTGTTTTTTGATGGGAATAGATTTTTTGAGGTTGCACCATGTGTCAGTTGATGTTGGTAAGGGTTTGCTTTCAAAGAATGGCTGCAAGGTAATAATAACTGAGGATAATAGTGTATTCATGGCGAATTTTGTTGGCATGATTGATATTGCAAAGAGTGAAGAAGATTTGTTAAGCAAAGAAGAGGTGGAAGAAATGCAAGGTGAATGTTTCGAAATAAATAGGTTACGTGAATGTATTTTAGATGGTATTAGGGTGGAAGAATGGCCGTGTGATTTGGAAGCGTATAAGAAAGTTGTTAAAAGATTTATTGTTTGTAAGAATATTGTGTATTTTTTGCATAGGGAAATGGATGAAGATATATATGTTCCTATGTTTCCAATGCATGCAGCTGTAAGTATGTGTATGGTAGTGCATGACAGGTATGGGCATATGGGGAAGAATAAATTGTGGGAATGCATGCGAGAGAGGTTGTTTACGCCTGGGTTGAGTCAAATTTGTAGGGATGTAGCGACCACTTGTGAGGATTGTCAGAAGGGGAAGTATCAGAGCATGCATGCAAGTCCGCCTGTTCTGAGGTTACGTATGAAAGAGCCATTTGAGATGTTTGTGATTGATTGTGTTTCGTTGCCTGTGACTGCGAGGAGACATGTGGGAATGATTGTCATGGTCGATCATATGAGCAAGTTTGCGTATGCAGTACCCATCAAGAATAAAAGAAGTGAGACTGTAGCAAGAATGGTAAGTCAAGTGATGTTGCCGATGAGTGTGTGTAAGCCTGCAAAAATGTTAAGTGACAATGGTCCGGAGTTTGTTGGATGGGAGTTTGAGCAGATGTTAAGAGAATGGGGCATTGAACATGTATATTCGACTCCGTATATGCCAAGTGCGAATGGTTTGGCTGAAAGGACGGTAAGAACCTTGACAGAAATTTTGCGGATGATGAGTACATGTGATAATGATTGGGATTTATATGTTGGGCGTGCGTTGTGGGTGTATAATGCGACGGTGCATAAGAGTACTGGTATGTCTCCATGTAAGTTTGTGTTGAATTTTGAAAAGATAATAAGACCGAGATTGAGTGTGTCCGAGAATGATAGAGATGTTTGGAAGAAAGAGATGTTTGGAAGAAAGCAAATGAGAGATTTGAAAGCTACAAAGTGGGAGCGAAAGTGTTAAAAGAAGTAATTGAAAAAGGAAGAATGAATGTCAATAAGGTACGTGATAAGTTTGAAGGTCCATATGAGGTGTTAGATGTTGGTTCTAGTGGGTTGAGTTATGTTTTAGGTAAAGTAAGTGTGGATGGTAGTGTGGAAAAGGTTAGGGCACACCACAATCAGTTGCGAAAATGGAAGGAGGTACCAAGATATATTCAGGAGAATGGTATGAATAAATGGCTGAAAACGAACAAGTATGAACCGAGTATGTGTGAGGCATTAGGTTTAGAAGATAAGCAATTGGTGTTAGTAGAGTATGGAAAGAAAAAGAAGTCTGAGAATTTTACTGGGGATAAAAGACAGGAGAATTTTGTAGTTTTGGCGGGAATCAGAATAAGCAGGACAAGGGTGTAAATGTACAGGTGAGTACGGAAGATAAATGTATTAATACAAATGAAACTTGGATGAGTATGAATGATACTTATAGTGTGTGTGGTTTTTCGTTAGATGAGGCAAGAGAACGTATGACGAACACGAGAATGAAAGATAGGAGAATGATAAGCAGTATGAATGATTCTTTTGTTAAAGTAGAAAATGGTTTAGATGTAATGGATGAATTGTTGACAGAAATTAGTGGGATTTTCGGGCCAGATGAAACTGAGGTAGATGAAATAGTGAATGATATCTTAGACGAGCAGAACATAGACGGAAATCGTAATAGTACGTTGAATGAAAACGACATGGAAGAAGTGAATGAGAGAGTGCAGGTATATGAAGGCCCAGTTACTCGAAGCCGAGGTCCTGTTCCTGATTGCGACTGGGTAATGAGAAAATAGGTAAGTGTTGTGTGAGGATTTGGCAAAGTAAGAGGGGAGGAATGTGGAGGATTAATTTTATTTTAATTTATTTTTTTGTTTTGCCAAATCGAGAGAGAGAGAGAGAGAGATTGTTTTAGTATTGTTAAATAGAGACATTTTATTTGCTTTAGCTTTGTCATTAATGAGAGAGAGAGAGAGAGAGAGAGAGAGAGAGAGAGAGAGAGAGAGAGAGAGAGAGTGAGTGAGTGTTTATTTACTTAAGTTTTGTCAAACCGCAAGAGAGAGAAAGAGTGTTTATTTGTTTTAGTTTTGTCAAATCGCAAGAGAAAGTGTTTATTTGCTTTAGTTTTGCCAGAGAGAGAGAGAGAATGAGAATTTCTTTTGCTTTAGTTTTGTCAGAGAGAGAGAGAGAGAGAATTTCATTTACTTTAGTTTTGTTAGATCGCGCGTGCGCGAGAGAGTATGTGTGTATGTGCGTTTGTGTGTGTCCGCGGTGCGCGCCGAAGAACAAGGGTAGTTTGCGAATGATTGTTTATAGTGGGAAAGACTGTCGGTATATTTGAGGTTGTTTGTTTACCTTTTTAGCTAGGTTAGGGCGGAAATGAATGTCTTGGGCGAAAGCATTGGATCTTTGACTGTAGAAGGAGTCGGTTCTATTTTTTTTGTTCTTCGAAAGCCGGCTGTGAAGTGTTTTTTATATTCGGAGTAAGTACTGTTTTTATTCATTTTTGTTAGGCGCGTTCGTGAATGATAGAAAGTTTATTGTTTATCTTTGATTATAGTGCGATAGTTAAGTTAGTTAGGAGTGTTCATAAGTGTTTTTCTTTTTTATTTTGGCAGGCCGTGATTCCTCCTTTGGAGAGGTTTTCTTGAATGTAAAATTGTTTGTTGACGACTTGGCCTGTAACAGAACTTGATAGGACTGCTCAGATTGATTTACTTGTTGACGACCCGGACCGAATTTACTTCTGATTGCTGTTGATGATGATGATACCGATGAGGATGATGATGATGATGATTACGCTCACGGACTAAATCAATTAAAACATTTTGTATTGACTGAGTGTCAAGTGTTGCCATAATGTGGCGTTGCAACCGAGTTGTGGGGTTGGGCTATAAAAGGACTGTTGGCCCTTGTGTGGACAACGACGTCCACACATAAACAAATATTGGTTTTGGTGTGTGGGGTAATTTAAAGTCTGTTAGGGTTTTTGCGGGTTATATGAATGGTGCTTTTGGTTATTATATATTATATTATTTGGTGTTAAGTTTTGATTAGTTTTAAGTGTTGGTAATTTGATTGTGGATGGTTATTGATTTATTTATTATAGTTTGTAAGAATATAGTGTTAAGGATATGTTTTGTTTTTGTTGCCCTTCAGTCTAAGAGTCCAGTTTATGATAACGTCAGGGGAAAGTTTGTGTTGCGGAGACAATTGTCAGAAGTAAGATTCAAGGGTGTGGGGGTTGTTTTTGTTTACATCCCGCCACATAAATTTGGCGCCCGAACAGGGACAGCCGAGGTGGGATTGAAGCTGGACTCTTTGACGAAGGACGGAATTAGGATTAAGGTTGAAGAAAAATGGAAGGTAAATACAAGGCTTTGGAGGAGGAATTGCGGCATTATAAAGAACGGGAGCAGATGTGGATAGTTGAGAAAGAGAGGTTGCTTGTAGAGAATGAGAGGTTGAACTGAGAGGTTGAACTGGGAGAATGCGGCGATGCAGAAGGAGCTTAGGGAGTTAAAGGGAACTGTAGAGAGAGTGGAAGAATGTGTTGAGATGAGGATGCGAGAGAATGAAGAACGGACGGAGAAACGAATGGAAGATATGATGGGGCAAGTAATGGGGATGATGAAAACTGTCATGGGTGAAGGTGCAGTCAGAGGAGTGGCTTCTGCTTCTGGTAATAGGTTGATGGTGGAAGAGGATAGGGTAAGTGATAATGGGGAAGGTAGTGATAGTGATATTGAAAATAAAGGGCCTAGACATAGTAAGATTGGAACGAAGGGTGATAGGAAGACTGAGAAGAAAGGTAAAGATAATGTGAAGAAAGAAAAAAAGAAAGGTCAGGGTGTGAGTGAGGATGATCATGAATGGGTGAAGGTGGTAAGTAAGAAAAAGGGTAAGAAGGGAATAGTTAAAGATAGGACTTTGAGTGTAGAACTAGATTCATTGTATTCAAATGAAGAAGAAGGCAACAAGAAGGGAGTAGACAGTGAAGATAGTACTGTAGTGAGAATGAAGTAGAGGAAGTTTGTAAGACAGTGTTTATGAGAGAGGTACCTAGGTGTGAAAGTTTTAATGAACATAGCAGTAGGGATGTATATGACTTCTTTAGGGAATATGAAAAGTTTTGTCAGGCTAAGTATGGGGATAGTAAGAGAGTTTGGGCTAGGGAGTTGGGAGAATTTTTGTCAGGATATTTGTTGACGATGTATGGGGTGATAATGAGTGTAGGAGAGGTTGAGTATGAAAGTGTAAAGAAGAGGATAATTGAACAGGTAAAACGTATGAAAGGTAGTGTTAGGTATAAGCGAAAAAATTATTTTGATGAAGCACGAATGAAGGTGGGTGAAGCAATCTCGATGTATGTATGTCGGTTAGAAACATTGGCTAGAAAGAAGTATGGGGACGAAGGAATAAATGAAAATAAGGAACTAATGAAGAAGTTTTTGGGTACAGTACCAGAGAGTGCGTGTGAGTTTATTAATTTGAAACGGAAGGAGAAAATGAGATGGACTAGAGAGAGATTGACTTGGGATGATATTTTAGAGATAGTTGAGGATTATGAGTTGGATAGGTGTATGAAAGAAAGTAAATCTGTGAGTGTAAGAACTGGAATGGAGGAAAGTGTGCCAGAATTTGGTAGTTTTAGAGATGCTGTTATGAGAGGGCCAATGAGGGCAGCTGATAGTGTAATAAGATAGAAGTGTTAGGGTGAGTAATGTAGGAGTAACCATGCTGAGAAATGACGGGTTTAGACAGGGAAATCAAGTTTGGAGAGATAGAAGTGCTAGTACGCAGCAAGTTAGGTTAGGTAGTGGTATCCGTGAAGAGGGGTGTTATAGGTGTGGGAAGGTAGGACATAAAAAGAACGAGTGTAGATGGGCATTAGGAGCATGTTTCGGGTGTGGAGAGACAGGGCATCATATTAGCGACTGTAAGAAAGAGAAAGTGTTTAAGTGTTATCGGTGTGGTATGACTGGGCACATAGCGAGTGGATGCCGTAGTAATCGTATGAATGTAATTTGTGGTAATTGTGGTAAGGATGGTCATTATGCTAGAATGTGCAAGGAGCCGCGGGGTAAGTGTACTGAATGTGGTGCCGATGGGCATGTAGCTAGGGTTTGTAGAAAGAAGGGATCAAGTCAGCCAGGATGTTCGGGAAACTAATTAATCAGAGGGTTCAGCTGGGTGAGTCCTCGTGTGTGTGGGGAGTGAATGTGATGCATGTTCGTGAGGGTTTATTGCATGAAGATGTGATGGGAGAAAGAGCACATGATTGCATGAGTGTGAAAATGATTTTTAATGGTGTAGAGTTGGTTGGTTTGATTGATACTGGTTGTGGTGTCAATTTAATGCTTAGGAATGCATATGATAAGGTAAAAGAGGTTTGTGAATTTAAGGGATGTAAGGTGAAGTAAAAGGTATTGGTAATTTGCGTATGCCTGTGCAAGGAAAGTTGCGGGAAAATGTTATGATTGGGGGGCTGATGATGGAGGATAATGATTTTTACGTGGTTGAGGGAGCGAATGAGAAATATGACGTACTGCTTGGGTATAAATTTTTGAAAAAATGTGGTATGATTGTACATCCAAGTGTGAATATGATAGAAATAAAGGTTAAAGGTAATATTTGTGGGGAATTTTATTTAAAGGAAGACGGCAGAGTGGGTACGAAGGTGTGGAAGGGAGTGCCGTTGATAGCAAAGGAAAGTGTAAGGTTATCGGGTAAGAAAGGTGAGGTTATTAGTGTAAAAGTTGCATGGCCGAGCAGTCTGGGAATTTCAAATAGTGACAAGGATGAATATGTAGTGGAAGGTATGGAAGCAGGTAATTTGGTGAAAACGAGTGCGTATATATATGATGGTGTTATGAATATGCAGGAACCCCAGGTGTATGTAAGGTTGTTGCCGAGTGTTAGGAGGAAGAGAGTACGTGGAATACGTGAGGGCGATTGCATGGGATGTATGTATACACTGATCAATGTAGAGGATGGAAGATATGTTAAGGCGAGACAGGTAATGGCTGGTAAGGTAAAGAACGATGACGATTGGGATTACGATACGTTGAAAGGAAGAATTAAGTTAGATGAGAGTATAAGTGAGGTCGAAAGGGAACGATTGCTTAAGATGTTATGGGATAAGCGGAGAGTTATGAGTCTCGGTGACAATGATTGTGGGGGGTCAGACCTGCCAGAATTTAAAATAGTTCTCAGTGATGATACCCCCATATATCAGCGTCCCAGGCATTTTTCTCCGCCTATTGCCAAGGAGATAGAGGAGCAGTGTCAGGAATTAGAGCGTATGGGTGTAATAGAAAGGAGTGAGAGTGCCTGGAATAGCCCTATTGTCCCTGTACGAAAGCCTGATGGAAGTTTACGTATGTGTATTGATTATAGGAAGGTGACTGTTAAAGAACGTTTTCCAATGAATGTGGTGTCTGATTGTGTTTATAAGATGCATGGAATGAAAGTTTTTACTAAATTAGATTTGGTGCGGGGCTATTACCAGATGCCTCTGGCAGAGGGGAGCAGGCCCATTACCGCATTTTCAAGTACAAATTGTCACTTTCAATTTAAAAGGTTGAGTTTTGGTCTTGCTAATGCGCCTGCTGCCTTCCAAAGAGCGATGAATGTTGTATTGGCTGGTTTCGATCGACAGAAGGTGACTGTTTTTATAGATGATATTCTGATTGCGAGCGAGACTGTTGAGGAACATATGCAGTTGCTTGAGGCAGTGTTGAGGCGGTTAACTGAAGTTGGTGTGAAAGTTAAGCTTGAGAAGTGTACATGGTTGTCCAGGGAGGTGGAATTTCTTGGGCATTGAGTGGGTGAATCTGGTATAAGGAAGAGTGACAAGTTTGTGAACAAGGTGCGAGAATTTCCACGTCCCCGGACTGTGCGTGAGTTGCGAGGTTTTCTTGGTTTGGTTGAGTTTGGGCGCAAGTTTGTTAGAGATTGTTCAGGTATAGGGAAGCCTTTGAATGAATGGGCGGGTAAAAGGAATAGTACAAAATTAAAATGGGATGATCGGATGATAGAAGCGTTTGAAAGGTTGAAGGAAGAGGCCGCGAAAGACGTCACTTTGGCATTTCCAGACTACAGTGAAAATGCGAATATGCTAGAGTTGTATACGGATGCGAGTGGGGTTAGTATGGGTGGTTGTTTGGTTCAGATGCAGAGAGTAAATGGAGGAGAGCAATTGAGAGTAATAGCGTATGTTAGTAAAGCTTTTAATAAAGCTGAGCGGAAGTATTCGACGATTGACAGGGAATTGGCTGCAATACGATTTTGTGTGAAAGCATTGAAAGTATTTTTGTATGGTGTAAAATTCATTGTGCGTACTGACCATCAGCCCCTAGTGTATATGATAAGGAAAGAGTGTGTGAATGCAAGGGTTGCTAGGACCATAGAGGATTTGAATGAATTTGATTTTAGGTTAGAATATGTACCGGGAAATAAGAATGTGATAGCAGATGCGATGTCGAGGATGCATGGGAGAATGGAAGATAAAGAGAGTAATCAGAATTCTGAAAGGTTGCCTGAAGGTTTAGTTGTGGAGCAGACTTGTGAAGGGGAAGATATGGTATATAAGTGTATCCTAATGGGTTTAAGTAAGTTAATACAAGAGGGGTTAAATACGGAAATACCGGGTAGCGTAAGCGAGCTTAAAAGAAGGGTGATGAATGAAGTGTCAAAAGAAATGGTATATGAGGAGGAGAGTAGTGTACTAGAAGGGGAAGTATTATCAAAGATATTAATGGTGGTAAGTATGTTGTATGGTGTAACTGTGTATTTGTATTTTGGATGGAATCGACCGATGGAATATAGGGTGTGTAAGGAGAATGATAGGGAATATATTTTGAGGATGCAATGTAATGAGGAATGTTGCAAATTGTTGAGTGAGAAGGATAATGGTGCGAGTGACCTTAATCTAAGATATGACGGTATAGAGGACAGTGAATATGATGATGAACATATTGGTGAAGTGAGCGACAGAACTGAAAGGAGAGTAAATGTATGTATGCATGGTGTAAAAGGAAGGATGATGACATATGTGAATATAAATGAGAATGAATATTATAGTTTAATTGATACGGGTGCTCAAGTGTCATTAGTAAATGAGTCGGTTATCAGGGAAATTGAGAGGTACAATTGGGAAGTGAAAAGACAGTGTACGAGTGTGAGAATTCATGGAATAGGTCAGGGAAGTTTACTTGTTTGGGAAGAAGTGAGGTTGAAGGTGAAACTAGGGAGTATGGAAGTTGAACATAATTTTATTGTAATGGGAGAGAATGAAATGCCTAGTTGTTTTTTGATGGGAATAGATTTTTTGAGGTTGCACCATGTGTCAGTTGATGTTGGTAAGGGTTTGCTTTCAAAGAATGGCTGCAAGGTAATAATAACTGAGGATAATAGTGTATTCATGGCGAATTTTGTTGGCATGATTGATATTGCAAAGAGTGAAGAAGATTTGTTAAGCAAAGAAGAGGTGGAAGAAATGCAAGGTGAATGTTTCGAAATAAATAGGTTACGTGAATGTATTTTAGATGGTATTAGGGTGGAAGAATGGCCGTGTGATTTGGAAGCGTATAAGAAAGTTGTTAAAAGATTTATTGTTTGTAAGAATATTGTGTATTTTTTGCATAGGGAAATGGATGAAGATATATATGTTCCTATGTTTCCAATGCATGCAGCTGTAAGTATGTGTATGGTAGTGCATGACAGGTATGGGCATATGGGGAAGAATAAATTGTGGGAATGCATGCGAGAGAGGTTGTTTACGCCTGGGTTGAGTCAAATTTGTAGGGATGTAGCGACCACTTGTGAGGATTGTCAGAAGGGGAAGTATCAGAGCATGCATGCAAGTCCGCCTGTTCTGAGGTTACGTATGAAAGAGCCATTTGAGATGTTTGTGATTGATTGTGTTTCGTTGCCTGTGACTGCGAGGAGACATGTGGGAATGATTGTCATGGTCGATCATATGAGCAAGTTTGCGTATGCAGTACCCATCAAGAATAAAAGAAGTGAGACTGTAGCAAGAATGGTAAGTCAAGTGATGTTGCCGATGAGTGTGTGTAAGCCTGCAAAAATGTTAAGTGACAATGGTCCGGAGTTTGTTGGATGGGAGTTTGAGCAGATGTTAAGAGAATGGGGCATTGAACATGTATATTCGACTCCGTATATGCCAAGTGCGAATGGTTTGGCTGAAAGGACGGTAAGAACCTTGACAGAAATTTTGCGGATGATGAGTACATGTGATAATGATTGGGATTTATATGTTGGGCGTGCGTTGTGGGTGTATAATGCGACGGTGCATAAGAGTACTGGTATGTCTCCATGTAAGTTTGTGTTGAATTTTGAAAAGATAATAAGACCGAGATTGAGTGTGTCCGAGAATGATAGAGATGTTTGGA
>NC_090744.1:126598347-126610847 GCF_036898095.1 Palaemon carinicauda | reverse complement strand
CTGTAATCATTTAAATAACACTTTAGTAATTCACAAAAATCAACATATCTTGGATGTAGAAGTTTATAAACATCGTATTCTTACCGTTGCTGAAATCAATCACTCTCAATCAGTTGCGGATGAATCCCTTTTGCGATCTATTAAAAATAAAATCAGTAAGGACATTCAAGATGAAGAAATTCAGCAGAAAATTTTTGAACTTTTAACTAAATATCAAGATGTCTTTTCCACTACGGATGAATCCTTAGGAAAAACAGATGTGATCGAGCATCAAATAAGGTTAAAGGACAAGCAGAAAATTATATATGTACCCTCGTACAGACTCCCTATGAAATTCCAGAATGAAATAAATGATGAAGTAGGTAAACTGTTAGAGGAAGGAGTCATTAGAAAATCAAACAGCCCTTATAATTTTCCTTTAATAGTTGTACAGAAAAAAGATCGAACATGGCGTATCTGCGTCGACTTTCGTCGTCTAAACGAGGAAACGATCCCTGATCGATTCCCAGTGCCATGTACTGACGATATTTTGTCTTTGTTAGGTCAGAATAAATATTTTACCAGTTTGGACTTACTTAAAGGCTTTCACCAGATATCATTAGAAGAAGATAGTATCCCATACACAGCCTTCAGCACAGCCAGGGGACATTATGAATTTTTACGGATGCCTTTTGGTTTACGTTGTGCTCCTATAACATTTACAAGAATGATTAACATAGTGTTTGGAGACTTGTTAGGGGATATATTGCATGCCTATATGGATGATCTTGTAATCTTTTCCAACACCTTAGAAGAACATCTACGTAAGTTAGAACTAGTACTACAGAGATTAAGACAACATAACTTAAGGGTAAAGATTAGTAAGTGTGAATTTTTCAAAACAGAATTAATATATTTGGGTTTCATGGTGTCAAGCCAAGGTCTTAAAGTAGTCCATGATAAGGTGTCGGCTATACGTAATTTTCCCATACCTACTAATGTCAAGGGAATACAGCAATTTCTGGGTTGTAGTGGATATTACAGGCGTTTTATACGCAACTATTCAATAATAGCCGCTCCTTTAACTGATCTTACGAAGAAGGGCGTAGATTTCATATGGTCTGAGCAACATCAACAGGCGTTTAATACTTTGAAAGATGAACTGTGTAGTTCTCCTATCTTAAAATTTCCTGACTTCGGTAAGGAATTCTTCATTGCAACAGACGCCTCAGACTTAGGAGTAGGAGGGGGTATTGCTTCAGCAATATGATAAACAATTTTTCCCGATAGCTTTCTATTCTCGAAAATTGAGAACTTCCGAAAGTAAGTATGCAGTAATAGACAAGGAAGGGTTAGCTATTGTTAATTCGCTAGTGCATTTTAAGTTCATAATTTACGGTTATCCCGTTAAGGTTCTTACTGACCATAAACCACTAACAGAGTTCTTTAAAGGCTTCAATCACAGCCCTAAACGAACTCGGTGGCATTTGATCATTCAAGATTTTGGCGCAAGAATCGGGTATTTACCTGGGAAAGCAAATATCATTGCGGATGCATTATCACGCAACCCCGTGTCATCTTGTACGGAGCCTTTAGCTGAATTAATAGATATATCAACATCCATGCCTATTGTAAAAACAATATCTGAACAAGAAGATTTAGGCTGGAGCGCTGAATTGTTACAGACTGAGCAAAGAAAAGATCAGAAAATAGAAACAATTATAAATGCTTTGAAAGGCAATCATAAAGAAAAGGAATATATAAAGTATAAGCACCAGAATTATATAATCAAAGATAATATTCTGTGTAGGACTGTGACAAGGAAAACCCGCAATACACCACATGTAACTAACGACCAGGTAGTAGTAACAATCTCCCTTATTTCCACTGTCCTGAATTGGTTGCATTCAAATCCATTACATGGACACCCTGGGTTCTCATTAATGTCACAGAAAGCCAAATCATTGTTTTATTGGCATACAATGCTTACAGATATAAAAAGACACATAGCTAATTGTCGCACATGTCAGGAAAACAAAGGGCATACGAAAACACCTGTCAGCCTAGGAGCTTATCCTGTGCCCAATCAACCCTTTGAAAGAATACATTTAGATTTGTTAACAGGATTTTACGAGTCAGACAGAGGAAATAAGCACCTCTTAGTAATTATAGATGCTTTAACTCGATATACAGAACTAATAGCGCTTAAAACTAAAACTGCGATTGAATGCGCTAGGAAGTTTTACGAGTGTTACATTTGTAAACATGGAATTCCACACATGATAATCTCAGACTCGGGTGGTGAATTTAATAATCACTTTCTTACCTCATTGTGTGAATTCCTCAACATAAAGAAAATAAATACCATGATATATCACCCAGAGTCGAATGGGCTAGTGGAAAGAGCAAATAGGAAGATATTAAATATATTGAGGGTAACACTAGGGGGATCAGACCCCAACTGGGATATTGCAATACCGGCGGCACTGAGTACTCTGAATCATTCATATCATATATCAATTAAAATGTCACCGCATGAAGCATTGTATGGTACCCCAGTTAGAACACCTTTCCATGTATTAACGCCTACAACTAATCTATCAAATCCTTTAAAAGAATGTATAAATGCAAGTATAAGTCGATATGATATCCTTCGAAAGAATTTAGAAGAATCACAAATCATAATGAAAAGGAATCATGATAAAATAGCGAAACCAACTAAAACATATACCGTGGGTGATAACATATATATTCAAATCAATGTCCGAAAAGGGCTCAATTATAAAATAACACCTAAGTTTGAAGGTCCATTTAACATTTTGGAAACATTAACGGCCAATAGGTTTAGAGTTCAAAACGTATCCCAACCCACGGATGAGAGAATAGTACCATTGGCTCACATAAGAAATTAAAAAGAAAAGAGAGGAAAAGAAGTGAAGGAAAATTTTATTTTGTTTTATGTGATTAAAAGTTTTCTTTTTAATACAGGAGTAATTACATATATTTTTTCTCGTTACAGGTTTCCAAGATGAATTTTTTATTGTTGGGAGTGATATTGTTCGCTCAGACATTTTTCTCGTATGGGATGAGCTCTAAGACTAAAAATATATATTTTAAATATGGCAATGTAGTTGAAAGACAAGAAGACATTTTTATTACATCAACCAACGTAATTGTCGAAGTGCATATGCAAGCAATTTTTCTTCAAGAGAATGATGTCACTAGCTTAAGAACCGCCATTTCAAGGTTTTCTGCATCATTGGATGAGTTGCATAGAAAACATTTTCATTTGACTACAGAGAGTTTGCTTGGATTAACATTAAAAGTTGCAGAGATGCTATCTGATGACTTGAAAAATAAGACTGGCGAGACAGGATCTTTGGCTTATGACCTTTTGATGTGGACTGTGGGACACGGACATAAAGAAAGACGGAATCCGTTTATTTATGCTGCATTAAGCATCTTTGGGTCTGTTGCAAGTTTAGGTTTAGGAATTTCCAATCGTCTTAAAATTAGTAATCAAAATAAGAAAATTGAGTTCTTGACTCATAAAGATGAATTGATTATGTCAGAACTAAGGAATCAGTTAGCTTCAATCAATAAAATTATGGATTTATTAAATGAACATTCAAATAATATCGTTCAAATTATGGAAGTACAGGATTTGTTGGCAACATTAACGTATTATGATTCAAAGATAGATCACATACATAACAGAATTACACATTTCATTGAGAAATCCAAGGATTATGTAGAAGCTATCACGTTAGCAACTAAAGGTGTATTGTCGCCCCATTTGTTGCCTATAAGTTACTTAAAGTTAATTCTGGAGAACGGAAGGGATAAACTAGGCTATGTTCCTTTGTTAGACGAACATAGGTTAGAATTTTATTACAGCCTGATTACAGTAAACGTAGATAATAACAAGATTATGATTACAATTCCCTTTGATTCTTCTGATGCCTGGCAATCTTACAGGATATCACCATTTCCGACTTTCATGACGAATCACTCAAATTCAGTAATATCCAGTTTGACAGGACACGTATTGATTTCCCCAGACAAGGAAACATATACGGTCATTAAAGACTTAAATCAATTAACTCACTGTTCAGACGCAATGGATAGAAAAATATGTACAGCTGACTCATTTGAATTCCATAAAAACTTAATGGATTCATGCGAGTTAGGTATAGTGCTAGACGGTGCTCTCTCCCATACAAGTGAAAATTGTCTGGATAAGCTTTATCCCTTTGACAATAATGAGTTCAATTGCAGACTGAACAATGGCTCGTGGATACGATACGACAAGGACGGCTTCAATGTATCATGCCCTGACGGATCCACGTCCTTCACCCATATCTTCGTCGCAGCAGATGGTTGTGTCGGGACTTCCCCGAATTCCATGGTGACTGGTCTACGGACAATCATCAGAGAACGAGCCTACTTCGCGAACTTCACGTGGACCTCTACAATGCCAGCACTTCCTCTCCCGTACAACAGACAAGTTGCCAAGCGGTTGATGAAACTAACCGAAATGGACCACCTGTCACCGACTTATAAGGAAATTCTTCACCCCATACTACTAGCGGGATTGGGTATCATGGTGGTGATATTTATCGCCGTGAACATCCTTGTTTGGCGTAGGTTACGGCACAGCAAGCAGCTACAAAGGAACGATTCGCCTAGTCCCGACAATACTCCCTATTTGATTCAATTCAAAGCCGTTTGAGTGGCCACCTCATTCGCTAAAGGAGTAATTTGTCGGGAAGAGTTTGTATGAAAAGCTGATTAGTACGCTAGTAATATGTAATTAAAGAAATTTTCTACATTTGCATTGTTAAAAATACATTTAAAACAACATTTAAAAAAAAAAAAAAAGATATAAATCATTTTTTCTCTCGGCATCTAATAAAAATATATAAGCCGGAATGTTAAAAAAGAAAAGAGAAAAAAAAAATAAAATATATAACAGAATCTATGGGCATCTAATAAAATATATCAGCCCTATATATAAATATATATATATATATATGTACGAAACCGTGGTACGTGTACGTACCAGGAATTCGTGTTTGTGCACTAAAAATTGAGTATTATGTTTCTGACAAAGGTAACAATTATTCTTTATCAAGTTACCGAATCATATGTAAGTTAGAAGTTTTTTTTTTTTTTTGGAACCATATAATCATTTGCTAGCAATGTACCATATATATGATCTTTGTTTTATCATGCATTTTTCTTTTTGCTTTGGTAATATCTTTTTTATATGCATTATTGTTATTATTTTTTAATGTGCCTATTTGGACATTCGTCCTCGGTTGATTATGGCTAAAGTTAAACAAAGAATAATACGTATGTCCAGTCACACCTAGTAACCATGTTTTGGCTTGTTAAATTTTTGTAAAAAAATTGAGATAGCTGGCCGAGCTAATGTAATAGTTAGAATAGTTAATATTACATGTTTAAAACAAATGACGTAATATGTCATGTTGGTTGAAGGAGCTAACCGTGGGACTTGCTGTAGTCATTCAAATCATAA
Organism: Palaemon carinicauda; assembly: GCF_036898095.1. Classification (NCBI taxonomy): domain Eukaryota; kingdom Metazoa; phylum Arthropoda; class Malacostraca; order Decapoda; family Palaemonidae; genus Palaemon; species Palaemon carinicauda. Next base: position 126,605,326 of record NC_090744.1, on the reverse strand, counting down.
ACAGGACATACAATGCAAACCTCGGCAATATGACATTCTTCTTAACGTCAACACATTGTCTCAAGCGTGTGAAAGTTTGTGACGTCACCGGATGCAGGTGTCTTCCGAGTTTGTGACGTGACTAATATAAACTGAGCATACGATATCTGTGATATCGATAAGTTAGTCAGTTTATATCTATACTTCACCAGAATTGGTCATCTGGACCAACCCAGCTTCCTCCAGTGATGGAGATGTTTAACTCTGTTGTTTTTATAGAATAAATACTTAAAAGCTATTAAGATGTATTCAGTTATCCATTTACATACATCTGAAACAACGCATACTCAATGTGTGCTTATAACAGTAGCACGCCAATAAATGGTGGCAGCGGTTAAACTCTAAGACAGCGGTTAAACTCTAAGACAGCGGTTAAACTCTAAGACAGCGGTTAAACTCTAAGAATTAGAGAAAAATCTTCAAGACTTCATAATAATAGCTGTAAAACCAGAGAAATATCTTCAAGACTTCAACATAAAAGCTGTAAAAACAGAGAAAGATCTTCAAGACTTCAAAATAAAAGCTGTAAAACCTGAGAAAGATCTTCAAGAACTCAACATTATCTACATGAATCTACAATTTTGACTAAGTATTATAGTCCAACGAAACAGCTAACATCAACAAATGTTAGAATACAACCTGAATCATCAATCAACATCCTAGGAAACCCAAGGACTGGCATTCAACAATTGCAAAACATATCCAGGAAGAACTACATTCAACAAGAAACTCGAACGAGACATCGCTAACAAAACATCAAGAGAGAGAGAGAGAGAGAGGACGTGTCGACATCACGCAGATCCATATATAAGCTAAGTACAGATTTTTTGAATTCATTCCAGTTTGGGCAGTGAAGTGTAGTTATCACGAGTCGTTAGTCGATTATTACTGGGGTGAGTGAATTGCTAATCTTTGTTAGAGGAAACTCCGAATTCTCATTTAGAATTTTTCTTTCTTTGTGCTAATTCCTTTTTCTTTCAGAAATTCTCGGGAAATGTTTTGGGATTAGTAACATTGTTTGGGGAATTTTATTATACATATGCGTTTACGCAGTGGGCGTCTGTACTTATATAGATATTTTGATAGAATTGCAAGGGGTCAAAGAGATAGAAAAAAAAAAAAATATAGCAGTCATGACTCCTCCTGTCAGCCCTTCCCCTGGACCTAGTGGTGTAGGCCAGACTAATCCTCCTCCAATTGTGACGCTTGTAAATGCCAGGTCAGCAATCCTTCCTTTTCAAGGTCGGGTCAACGGGTTCTTGCCACAAAATGTGGAGTCATGGATTTCATCCGTTGATGCCCATTTAAATGCCAAACAAATCATAGACCCTTTTGTACAATTACAAGAAGCTAAAAGTTTTATAGATTTTTCTAAGGGGGATGCGAGTGCGTATTTAAGAAGTGTTTCATTTCAAGAAGCAGTTACTTGGGATGATTTCAAAGTTAGGTTACGCGCGATCTATGGGGGTGAGGAAGCCTTGGATGTAGTATTAACGTTACGAAATACACTTAATCAAGCCACTATGAATCGGCTTAATGTTATTGAGAGAGCAGCTCTCATGGCTGATAGGCTTAACGAATATCAGGACATTTTAGGTAATTCCACTTGGGTTACTAACGATAACATCTCCGTGAAAGATTTTTTACGATTAATGTATTTAACTTGCATGACACTTATGTTGCCTGAAGCTTTAGTGCGGTGTTTTGATAAGAAGTTAACGCCTGCAAGTACAGAATTGGATGTCTATAAACAGATAAAGAAACACATGTCCAAGTGTCCAGATCTCGATCCCGTGTTAACTCAAGTTTTTGCAAAGAATGGAACAACACCACAAACAGTGAACGTAGTTAACAGTCCAGTAGCGGGATTGACGTGTTATAACTGCAAACGTCAAGGTCACATAAGCGCAGACTGCAGAACGAAATTTTGCTCAATTCACAACACTGCAACACATTCTTATAGTCAATGTTACTCGCGTAAGACACAACAATATCCTAGAAATACACAGTCAATTCCACAGTCAGTTCCATATGGAAATAAAAAGAAAAATCCTCATTTTAACAATAAGAAGAAACAACCAAATGTCAATGCAGTTCAGAGTCCGAAACAAACAAACACTTCTTCAAATATCGCTGAGCCAGGGCCGTCGAACCAGACCTCGCAAAGTCAGACTAATTTTCAGAATGTGCAGAGCAAAGCAAATACCACATAGTTAACTCTAGAGGGGAAGAGAGTGATGTTGGGTCAAGGTCATTCATGTCAACATCAATAGTATTGAATAATCAATTTAATGTTTTATCAGATAATTGTGAGACAATAGATTTTCCTATGAAACACACGGCCGAATTAAGTAAAACAGTGCATGCTCCCGTAGATTTGCTACGAATTCATACAATAATAAGCCAAAAAGAGTTACGGCCAACCTTATATGCTGTAAATTTAGAACACAAATCCTTTACGTTATTTTTTGACTCTGGTAGTCCACGTAATATTATGGATTTGAAGACACATCATTTGTTGTTTTCGAACTTTCCGATTGAAAAATCAGGAATTAGACTTTCAGGTATAGGAAATAATGAATTAAGCGTCATAGGCATAACTCATATTCAGTTCAGAGTCGGTAATCGCACGTTTGCCGATACATTTGTTGTTGTTAAAAACATTAATATGTATCCAGCTGTAATTATAGGATACCCATCTATGGGAAATCAAAACATTATCTTAGCTCCTGCCAAGCACGGCGTGTATATCAAAGGGAAATTCTATAAGTCTTCTAATACCTTAAAATCAGTTTTGGATAAAAAGGAGACGACAAATGTAACCGTAACGTACGTTGAAGAACCAATAACTTGTCTCACTAATAAAGAAATAATATACGCGACCCAGCAGAATTCTCGTTCACCCGTAATATCATCTTGCACGCAATCTATCGAACCAAACATACCTTCGAATTTAATAGTGCAAATAAAGAAAACACTACCGGGATCTGAAATATTAATCCTTTCCGATACTTTGAAAACTAACGGATTGTCTGTCACACAAGCTATTTATACAGTAGGCTCACATCAGCAATGTAATATCGAAGTCTGTAATCATTTAAATAACACTTTAGTAATTCACAAAAATCAACATATCTTGGATGTAGAAGTTTATAAACATCGTATTCTTACCGTTGCTGAAATCAATCACTCTCCATCAGTTGCGGATGAATCCCTTTTGCGATCTATTAAAAATAAAATCAGTAAGGACATTCAAGACGAAGAAATTCAGCAGAAAATTTTTGAACTTTTAACTAAATATCAAGATGTCTTTTCCACTACGGATGGATCCTTAGGAAAAACAGATGTGATCGAGCATCAAATAAGGTTAAAGGACAAGCAGAAAATTATATATGTACCCTCGTACAGACTCCCTATGAAATTCCAGAATGAAATAAATGATGAAGTAGGTAAACTGTTAGAGGAAGGAGTCATTAGAAAATCAAACAGCCCTTATAATTTTCCTTTAATAGTTGTACAGAAAAAAGATCGAACATGGCGTATCTGCGTCGACTTTCGTCGTCTAAACGAGGAAACGATCCCTGATCGATTCCCAGTGCCATGTACTGACGATATTTTGTCTTTGTTAGGTCAGAATAAATATTTTACCAGTTTGGACTTACTTAAAGGCTTTCACCAGATATCATTAGAAGAAGATAGTATCCCATACACAGCCTTCAGCACAGCCAGGGGACATTATGAATTTTTACGGATGCCTTTTGGTTTACGTTGTGCTCCTATAACATTTACAAGAATGATTAACATAGTGTTTGGAGACTTGTTAGGGGATATATTGCATGCCTATATGGATGATCTTGTAATCTTTTCCAACACCTTAGAAGAACATCTACGTAAGTTAGAACTAGTACTACAGAGATTAAGACAACATAACTTAAGGGTAAAGATTAGTAAGTGTGAATTTTTCAAAACAGAATTAATATATTTGGGTTTCATGGTGTCAAGCCAAGGTCTTAAAGTAGTCCATGATAAGGTGTCGGCTATACGTAATTTTCCCATACCTACTAATGTCAAGGGAATACAGCAATTTCTGGGTTGTAGTGGATATTACAGGCGTTTTATACGCAACTATTCAATAATAGCCGCTCCTTTAACTGATCTTACGAAGAAGGGCGTAGATTTCATATGGTCTGAGCAACATCAACAGGCGTTTAATACTTTGAAAGATGAACTGTGTAGTTCTCCTATCTTAAAATTTCCTGACTTCGGTAAGGAATTCTTCATTGCAACAGACGCCTCAGACTTAGGAGTAGGAGGGGGTATTGCTTCAGCAATATGATAAACAATTTTTCCCGATAGCTTTCTATTCTCGAAAATTGAGAACTTCCGAAAGTAAGTATGCAGTAATAGACAAGGAAGGGTTAGCTATTGTTAATTCGCTAGTGCATTTTAAGTTCATAATTTACGGTTATCCCGTTAAGGTTCTTACTGACCATAAACCACTAACAGAGTTCTTTAAAGGCTTCAATCACAGCCCTAAACGAACTCGGTGGCATTTGATCATTCAAGATTTTGGCGCAAGAATCGGGTATTTACCTGGTAAAGCAAATATCATTGCGGATGCATTATCACGCAACCCCGTGTCATCTTGTACGGAGCCTTTAGCTGAATTAATAGATATATCAACATCCATGCCTATTGTAAAAACAATATCTGAACAAGAAGATTTAGGCTGGAGCGCTGAATTGTTACAGACTGAGCAAAGAAAAGATCAGAAAATAGAAACAATTATAAATGCTTTGAAAGGCAATCATAAAGAAAAGGAATAAATAAAGTATAAGCACCAGAATTATATAATCAAAGATAATATTCTGTGTAGGACTGTGACAAGGAAAACCCGCAATACACCACATGTAACTAACGACCAGGTAGTAGTACCAATCTCCCTTATTTCCACTGTCCTGAATTGGTTGCATTCAAATCCATTACATGGACACCCTGGGTTCTCATTAATGTCACAGAAAGCCAAATCATTGTTTTATTGGCATACAATGCTTACAGATATAAAAAGACACATAGCTAATTGTCGCACATGTCAGGAAAACAAAGGGCATACGAAAACACCTGTCAGCCTAGGAGCTTATCCTGTGCCCAATCAACCCTTTGAAAGAATACATTTAGATTTGTTAACAGGATTTTACGAGTCAGACAGAGGAAATAAGCACCTCTTAGTAATTATAGATGCTTTAACTCGATATACAGAACTAATAGCGCTTAAAACTAAAACTGCGATTGAATGCGCTAGGAAGTTTTACGAGTGTTACATTTGTAAACATGGAATTCCACACATGATAATCTCAGACTCGGGTGGTGAATTTAATAATCACTTTCTTACCTCATTGTGTGAATTCCTCAACATAAAGAAAATAAATACCATGATATATCACCCAGAGTCGAATGGGCTAGTGGAAAGAGCAAATAGGAGGATATTAAATATATTGAGGGTAACACTAGGGGGATCAGACCCCAACTGGGATATTGCAATACCGGCGGCACTGAGTACTCTGAATCATTCATATCATATATCAATTAAAATGTCACCGCATGAAGCATTGTATGGTACCCCAGTTAGAACACCTTTCCATGTATTAACGCCTACAACTAATCTATCAAATCCTTTAAAAGAATGTATAAATGCAAGTATAAGTCGATATGATATCCTTCGAAAGAATTTAGAAGAATCACAAATCATAATGAAAAGGAATCATGATAAAATAGCGAAACCAACTAAAACATATACCGTGGGTGATAACATATATATTCAAATCAATGTCCGAAAAGGGCTCAATTATAAACTAACACACAAGTTTGAAAGCCCATTTAACATTTTGGAAACATTAACGGCCAATAGGTTTAGAGTTCAAAACGTATCCCAACCCACGGATGAGAGAATAGTACCATTGGCTCACATAAGAAATTAAAAAGAAAAGAGAGGAAAAGAAGTGAAGGAAATTTTTATTTTGTTTTATGTGATTAAAAGTTTTCTTTTTAATGCAGGAGTAATTACATATATTTTTTCTCGTTACAGGTTTCCAAGATGAATTTTTTATTGTTGGGAGTGATATTGTTCGCTCAGACATTTTTCTCGTATGGGATGAGCTCTAAGACTAAAAATATATATTTTAAATATGGCAATGTAGTTGAAAGACAAGAAGACATTTTTATTACATCAACCAACGTAATTGTCGAAGTGCATATGCAAGCAATTTTTCTTCAAGAGAATGATGTCACTAGCTTAAGAACCGCCATTTCAAGGTTTTCTGCATCATTGGATGAGTTGCATAGAAGACATTTTCATTTGACTACAGAGAGTTTGCTTGGATTAACATTAAAAGTTGCAGAGATGCTATCTGATGACTTGAAAAATAAGACTGGCGAGACAGGATCTTTGGCTTATGACCTTTTGATGTGGACTGTAGGACACGAACATAAAGAAAGACGGAATCCGTTTATTTATGCTGCATTAAGCATCTTTGGGTCTGTTGCAAGTTTAGGTTTAGGAATTTCCAATCGTCTTAAAATTAGTAATCAAAATAAGAAAATTGAATTCTTGACTCATAAAGATGAATTGATTATGTCAGAACTAAGGAATCAGTTAGCTTCAATCAATAAAATTATGGATTTATTAAATGAACATTCAAATAATATCGTTCAAATTATGGAAGTACAGGATTTGTTGGCAACATTAACGTATTATGATTCAAAGATAGATCACATACATAACAGAATTACCCATTTCATTGAGAAATCCAAGGATTATGTAGAAGCTATCACGTTAGCAACTAAAGGTGTATTGTCGCCCCATTTGTTGCCTATAAGTTACTTAAAGTTAATTCTGGAGAACGGAAGGGATAAACTAGGCTATGTTCCTTTGTTAGACGAA
>NC_090744.1:126568347-126593347 GCF_036898095.1 Palaemon carinicauda | reverse complement strand
TGAAAATATACTTGAAGAATCACGGACTAAAATTTTCAAGGCAAGATTGCTCATGATAGCAGTGATTTTTCCTGTTAACAGTAAATAATTTCTTTTACAAAAGACTCTGGTTAGAAAAAGTCAAGAAGATGCAGGTCAATTTCCGCCTTTTCACACACATGCGTCGTATTCACATATGCACGTGTTTGTTTGTAATCGTCCACGCAAACGAATATATATATATATATATATATATATATATATATATATATATATATATATATATATATATATATATATATATATATATATATATATATATATATATATATTTATATATTATATAAAATATATTCAAGTTCATATAAAACAAAGATTGATAACATTTTCCTGACTTAGCTTTTTCAAAACTTTCATATTCGTTTGTATATATCTTCATTCTTGGAAAGGTAAATATATCAACTTAAATTAACTTACCCTTGTAAGGTCTTAGTAATTGTAATCCAGTTTTATTTAACTTGGTTCCACAGTCTTATCTACATATTTTTTTCTCTTTATTTTACTCATATCCCTCCTTAACCTCTGAATTTCTTTGAAATGTCATCAACTGACTTCAGTAGTAAACTTTTATTTGGGATGCATCCAGGTTACATACACAGAAAAATACACACACACACATACACTGCCAGAAGAATAACTGAAGTGAAACCCGTCACAATGGTTTTAATCTACGAATGATTTGGAAGCAAGCACCGACTTGCACTATGCTACAGTAGAATAGAGCTCTCATCTCATATACTGTACCCCCTCTTACCCGTCCATAATTAACCAGTCACCTTTGGGATGAAAAAAAAAAGAGAGGAAACCAGCAACTATGACAAAGTTTTAATGGGTGCAATTCCAGAAAGGACCCATTCATACAAATAATATACTGAGTAGTTTTCCAATGTCTCGATTATTCTTGTTAGCATCATTAGGTGTTTTTTTTTATTTCTAGGGAAAGACAGCTGTTATTTTTCTTTTGGTCTCTCTCTCTCTCTCTCTCTCTCTCTCTCTCTCTCTCTCTCTCTCTCTCTCTCTCTCTCTCTCTCTCTCTCTTTAAATACGTATCTCTTTCTATTGAATTATTTCTTGATCCGTTAAGTTGTGTTATCAGGATACGAGTTTGTGCCTATGAAAGGTATCTTGTTTTTCTAACGGCCGATTCAGTAAATCATCGATATATTTTCTTATTAAATATAGTTCATTAGATATCATTTGAAAATTGCATTTTTTTTCATTCGCTAAAGAATTACTTTTTAGAATTTTCTTAATTGATAACGTTTTATTACGTTCTTACATTGTCACTCATATTGATATTAAATTGTAAATTTGCATTACTGCATACTATACCTACAGCATATTCATTGAGTCCGTAAATATATTTATCGGTGTCTACTAAACAGTTGTTCATTGAAGCTTAAATTGCGGAATACCATCAGTCAGTCACCGCAAAATAGATAAAGAATATTTTTAGCGGAAAACTATGAATATAAAAATCAGATTAGAGATTTTGCGAATAATTTTTCTCTAAATAATTTTATACTTTTAAACCTAGTTTTCTGTCTGTCCGACTAACCCCATCCCCTTCTCTTTCATGCAGAGACACGCACTTCCCACACCTGCAAGTTTTTCATTCATGATCTCAGCCACTGAATTCCAGTAAAAGTCAAAATGAATGGCAGATTCCGCCTCGGGTGATATCTATTAAAGTGGCTCCACAGAACAGTCTCTCTCTCTCTCTCTCTCTCTCTCTCTCTCTCTCTCTCTCTCTCTCTCTCTCTCTCTCTCTCTCTCTCTCTCTCTCAGCATTTATTTTAGTTTTTGATAATATCTGTGTTATTAATTTTAATTGATTAGGAAAAAAAAAACGTTGTGTTTTAAAAACATTATATTCTTTTTTATCAATATCGAGAACCTGAATGCCATGAGCTGCTTAAATTTAATGAGTCTGAAACTCTCTTAACTATTATTCCAGAAAGTCTACATTTTTCCCATAACAAACTCACAAAGGTTGAGACATATTAACTAGTTAAACAAAAATCGTATTCCCTACACATATCACTTATTGCTCTATAATGTTTGTTTTTTTTGTGGCTTGTGAAAAAAAATATATATCTTGTTTATCTTACAAGTCATTGAAATTCACATATATATGTATGTATATATATATATATATATATATATATGTATATATATATATATATATATATATATTTATACATACATATATATATATATATATATATATATATATATATATATATGTGTGTGTGTGTGTGTGTGTGTGTGTGTGTTTGTGTGTATACATTCACACACCTGTACAGTATGTGTCATACATGGGCCTAGAAGAAACACTACAGATTATACAGTAGAGGACGTTAAAAAAAGTATTGTATCAAAGATAATTTGTTACCCATAATTAAAATCTCTTATGATGAAAGTAAATCGTGTTTCAGAATGTTGGTTGGAGAGTGACTGGGTTTCCTCTAAAAGTAGATGCGAAATAATGATACATCAAGGTTGTAGGGCTTTGTATCCTTATGGATGGAGTGGGGGAGAAGACAAAAAAATAAATGTGATAAACAGTAAGTACAAAATTTGTGGAAAATAAAGGGGCTCTTAGACGGAGTAGTGGTTAGTTTATATTTTCTGAAGAGGATGTGTTAACAAAAACAGTGAAGAGAAATTGTCGAGACTACAGAAATACTGAAAGTATTCAGGATAAGTGAAAATAAGGGTAAATACAAATGGAAATCAGGAATATGGAGCTCTGAATGTTCATATGAAGGATGGAAGTATATACATACATATATATATATATATATATATATATATATATATATATATATATATATATGTATATAAATTCATATATATATATATATATATGTATATATATGTATATATATGTATATATAAATATATATATGAATATAAATACATAAATATAATTATATATATATATATATATATATATATATATATATATATATATGTATATATATATATATATATATAAATATATATATATGATGAATTTTGCACATTTAGACGTGTTTTTGGTTATTCAAATAAGCCATATATATTTTTGATAAATTAATATCTGGATTCTCTTCGTGACCAAGTGGTTTAGTCACTGTCTATGCAAGTTTGCACATTTAGACATGTTTTTCATATTCAAATAAGCCATATATATTTTTGATACATTAATGTCTGGATTCTCTTAACTACCTCGGGATCAGAGCCCCAGGCGAAATCACACAAAGACAAGAGCTTGTGTCCGGCCGGGAATCGAACCCTGGTCCGGCAAGATTGTATAGACAGTGACTAAACCACTTGGCCACGAAGAGAATCCCGACATTAATGTATCAAAAATATATATGGCTTATTTGAATATGAAAAACACGTCTAAATGAGCAAAATTTATCATTAATCGTCATATTTCACGCATATAAAGCATAACGTTCTTGTCTGCATCGTGGCAGCGACAAACACTTTTGCTGACCACTGAGCATTTAAGTTACTAATTAGCCTCAACAGACTCTCCTAGAAAAGGCCCTTAGTCATTTTTCTTCCTGGGATTTAGGAAGGCACTGCTGAGATTAAAAGATACATTGGTTTTCTGTGATTTTTCACGTACTAACCGATTTTATGCGAAATTAATGATTTACAGTTTTTCTTCTCCATTTCAAAGATTAATGAAATGGGAAAGGTTGCATTTTTTTTTATATCTCCGTAACGTTGTAGAGGATATTGACTCTGTGCACTTTCCTCTGAAAGGGTTTCCGTGTATCGCTTCTCCCCAGAGTCGGTTGTGCTGACCTGCATTTCAAAACTGCAAGTACATTGAGGAAACGTAACTCCACGATGTGCGTACATAAAAACGAGAGCAGGGAAGAGTGGGTGGCGGAAGCCATGTTTTAAAGGCCGCTCATGAATTGCAGAGGCAAGGTCTTAGCAAGCAGGACAATGCTCTAGAGACTAATCATATAAATATATGATCAGCGCTCAACCCAAGCTAGGACCAGGGAGGGCTAGGCAATGGCTGCTCCTTCAAACCGCCCATCTTAGCTCATAAGGATTCTGAGGTTGCAGAAGCTAATATAACTAATGAGTTTGAGCGGGACTCGAACTCCAGTTTGGCAATTACCAGTCAGGGACGTTTCCAATAGGCCACCACAATCCTTAAATGTCTTGCTAGATAGACTTTCTTCATTGATAAGTTCACTTTCATATTGCCGTTTTATTTTTTTTCATCTCTTCTTTAAAAAGTATCCACGTTAAATTCTGCCACGTACTCCCAAATATGTCCCATTTGGGGCTGGGGCCATCATTGCACATTGCACATCACGAGGTGGTGCACTAAAGGCATTATATAAGTGTGTGTGTGTGTGTGTGTGTGTGTGTGTGTGTGTGTTGTGTGTGTGTGTATGTATGTGTGTGGTTAATGCATGCACTGCATTGTATATTTGTTTGTTGATACGTGTGTTTACGCTTGTCCAAATAATTTTTTTAAGTCGCCCCAGTTAGCCATTCAGGTATACAAATAATATAAGTGAAAACAAAGTCCTTAAATTATATAGTGCTCAAGCAAACAAAAACAAATAATCAGGTATCATCACCTTTGTTTGGTAAAATGTCATAGTTTATCAAATCATTTAGTTTTCACTTATTAAAGTCATTAGATCTCTTAGCTTTTGGGTTAATTTCAGGATTATTATTTTCTATCTTTGACTGCAAATAACATTCCCGTCTGTTTTATTTGGTTTTGTTCGCAACCGATCATGTGATTTTTATTTCCATAATTATAGTAATCTGATTTTCAAAAGGGATACTAATGTATATCCTCCAATATGTCAATTGATGGACGTGTCATGAAATTCAGAGAAAGGGGAAAAGGAAATGGATAATCTAATATCTGGGATTTTCATAAACCAGATTTTTTTTTTTTTAAGTTTATGATTAATTTAACTGTCGGTTCTCTGTGAAAGGTCAAATAAGTCATACGAATGAGTTTCTTGTACTTACCGAAAACGAATAATAGTTAACCGTTACCGTTGGTGACGATGTTGATGATAGTAATGATGCAACCCGTTTATTGATATTAATGTAACAGTATACAAAAGTACCCGACTTGCATTCTAATCTCCTTGGTGGAATGGCTTTTGTAGCTCATTTCTGCGAATATTTTTATTAATAACTATGGGTAAATATATTCAGCGCATATGCAGATAATTATGGAAATTTTCTGTGCGAGATAATGCTACTAAATTATAGGAATATTTTCATTACTTTAGTTAAAAGTTCTTTTAAGGGTTATCTTTGATTCCGTGAACAGATATTGTATTGCAACATCCAAAATTAGAATCAGCATTTCTTTCTTTTCCTCTAGTGATGAAATAAATTGTATTAATTATTTCTTCTTACTTCAATCCTAATGTCACGACAAGGATGAAAATGAGAAATAATTATTTTTTTTTCAAATGAAGGAAAAATTCCTATCAGCATTGAAGAATAGTCTTATTGTATGTAGGGGACTGGAAGAATATATATATACAGGTATCTGTTTCAGAGGTGACGGAATAGTAAATCTTGATATTTTTAGTTTCTCTGATAATTAATAATGGTTTTTACTTATTTCTTATAAAAATTACGAATCCATTAACTGTAAAAATTATTTTTCCCTGAAAAATGCATGAAAATGTCAGTGTACAAAATATCTCATAGAAAGCACACACACACACACACACACACACACACACACACATATATATATATATATATATATATATATATATATGTATATATATACATATATATATGTATATATAAATATAATAATGTGTGAGTGTTAAACTCACCGGAGCATGTAATGTCCATATTAGAAAAAACACCAGGAGAAATTAAAACATGTCTTGAAAATAGACGAAATCGCATACATTGCGTGCAAAATTTTCCCACACAAATATACAAATATGAAAATATTTGTATATTTGTGTGTGAATATTTATGATCTATTGATGGGAAGTAAGCAATGGTGAATAGATTGTGTACATCACGTAAACTAAAGGATACGAAATAACGTACAAAGGAATAGGTATTTCGAATAACTATCTATCGTATTTTTTTTTACAAGAAATCAACTAAAGATAAATAAAACCTGTGCACATATTTGTTACGTTTGCCAGTTTCCGTGATGAATCATGTTGATTATTTGTTTGTTTACTTTTATCTTTCTTGTCATGTTTTATATTTTTTTTATGAAAGACAAAGTATTAAAAACAATTGATGCGGTAATAAACAGTCATCATTTATAATAAAAAAGGATGGGGGACATTATTATTGAATTTTAAATGCAAAATGCAGGAATTTTTAGTTTTTAAGTTTAGTTGAAAACTTCTTGTTTATATTATGAAATTAAACGAAATCATTCATGACCGAAATGTTTTGATATCTGCTGGGGACTAAAAGGGACCTATCTCTCTCTCTCTCTCTCTCTCTCTCTCTCTCTCTCTCTCTCTCTCTCTCTCTCTCTCTCTCTCTCTCTCTCTCTCTCTCTCTCTCTCTCTTTCTTCATTAATAACAACAGATTGTACAATGTTTTGGTCCGTCTGATAATCAGGTACTAATTTGCACATTCCCTCCTATGAAATCCCACACGTTCTTAGACGTCCAAATTCGCAACGGAGATTGATTCATTCCTCGGTAGGTATAGAGATAAAACCTGAAATTATTTAACTGCTTTGCATTATTCCCTGGAAGCCAATTTCCCTTGCAAATTGTCTCATTATTTAGGCGGATTTTGCATTCCTATACATCCACTGGGAAAGAGGACATTGTCACTAGAAGTGAAAGCGATTTCGTGTGAACTTTTGGACGGATTTTTTTTTTTTCAGATGCTAACTTGTATCATTTGTGTTACGGGGTTCACTAATTTGATTGCCATCGATAGTAAATGTTATTTCTCATTATAATTTTGGAACCGGTATAGAAAAGAACATCTCTGTTCCGTTTGATTTTGACCTCACTGGATATCGGCTTCGCCAGGGGATATAATTTCAAATTGTGAAATCCAGCTATCTCATATTTAAAAAGCTGTGAACAAGTTTAAATTCTTAATTAAGCTATGCAAGTCCTGTGGCGTTTTGCGTTATCAGCATACTCTAGATCCTCTAATTTCCTGTTACCAACTCAGTCCAATCCTTCTCCGCCATCCCCAACTTTTCCGTGCATTACAAAATCCATGGGGAGAATAAACAACATAGGTGACAACACATTTCCCTGGAGGCCTCCATTTTTCACTGGAAATTCATTTCATGGTGTGTGTGTGTGTATATATATATATATATATATATATATATATATATATATATATATATATATATATATATATATATATATATATATATATATATATATAGTATATACAGTATATACATATATATATACATATATGTGTATGTGTTTATATATTTGTATATATATATATATTATATATGGTTATTTATTTTATATGATTTACCCATTTTATAGTGTACATGCAAAGTATATAAGGAAATATGGTACTGGACCTGGTAACCAAATTATTCAATTAATTTTTTTCAAATATCTAGTTCTGTCCCGTTATATCAAATTTTATTGAAGGAAAATTGAATCCGCTATTGGAATTTGAAGTAAGTACGCTGTTTTTCTAATTGAAATTAGATAGGGTAATAGTATTCGGTGTATAGAGTAGATCATTTTTCTTCACTTTAAACTTAAGAAGAATGCCACTGAATCTAATGATATGAACTTATTTAGATTTTATTTCTGAACTGATGTTTTTTGCCGAATATTGCACATTGATGGTGTTAATAATCTTGTTTAAGTTTGGAAAAGTTGGGTCATCGTCTTATCTTTTTTTAGAGGGAAGTTTGTCATCCCTAAAGAAATCCATTAAAAGATTGTTATAATCTCTCTCCTCTCTCGGTGTGAGAAGAACAGGAAGGACTGTCGTTTCATAACAAACTGGCAAGAATTCGAGGGTGTTGCCTTTTTATCTTTAGTAGTATAGAAGAAATAATAGCTATTCAAACATTTATAAGCAAATGGTTCAAATATAGCATAACGTAAAGAGGTTCGTTTCTATCTTACACGTTATCTATGTGATGATAATATCAGGTCTGAAAGTTAGTTATCAGACAGCATACATATAGTACATTGAGTGTCATTACGAATTCATCATGTAATTCATTTGCAGAGGGAACACTCTTCCAGGCCCAGTCAAAAAACAAAAAACATTTATGGTTAAGGACTATTCTCCGAACTTGCATGTTGCAAATCAGACATTAGAAAATGGTTAATCAAGTTGTCGAGTCTTGTAAACAATTAATCTATGAATGAATACAAGGCTGAGAGAGAGAGAGAGAGAGAGAGAGAGAGAGAGAGAGAGAGAGAGAGAGAGAGAGAGAGAGAGAGACCCAAGAACTCTAGAGTTTACGCAAGCAAACTGTTACTGTTTAATCTCATCAGGGAAATTTAACTTTTTTTTTTAATTGGAGACTGCTGAAAAGAATGCTTTTGTAATGTTCTCGTCTGGAAAGCTATTCAGCTTGGTGCAATAACAATAATAATTGATAAGGTTGATGCTGTCTTTGATTTTATTGTATACGGATTTAATTTAGAATTATTTCAACGAGAAAAGGGAAGATGAATGTGATTATGGAAACCCGATAACAGGAGCTATGTATGCCTATAAGAACCTCAATAGCGATAATGATTTTAATGTGAATTCTAGTAGCAGTTATTCCCAGGTACCTCAAGTACTCAAATGAACAGAGTATCCAAGAGGCTCTAACCAGGACTGCCTTTAAAGATAATGAAGGCTGCTGTGTTCCACGAAAAGAGAGAGAGAAAAAAAAGAGGGACAATGAGAAGAGAGGATGTTTCCCCTCGAAGGGAAACTTAATAATGCATGGAAGCAAAGATCAGTTTAAAGGGGGAATGTCAGAGTGTAAGTAATGACTCTTTTCACCCCATTAGTTACTGAAAATGTTAAAAGGTTTATGAAAATGCATATAGGAGAGATAGAGAGAGGATTCTTAACCCTGAAATCTTCCCAATCAGCTTTCAGATGTATGAAGGAGAAGCAGATAAATAAAATAGTTGAAATAATGATATGTCCCTAATATATAGGAATATATTAATATCCTCTCCAAAACTTTACAATAATTATTTTCCATAAAAAAATAGGCGAAATAAATTGCAATTAATGAATTCCTGACCTAATTATTACCAACTCACAGAAATAACATTCAAACTGGTGTGGTGTCTTTTGTACACAAGAGGTACAGTACTGGTTTAGATGATCCCTATCCTTTCCTCCTCATAACTTTACCGTCATGAGAGGCATTATTTTATAAGGATCTTGCAGCATAGTTCTTTTGGTCCCAATCAGCACCCATTTTTAGTCGTCTACTTTACCACCATTCCCTCTTCCGTCTTGCTGTTCAGCCTCTTTTAACTTTTACTTAATAGTACAACTGCAGGATTTTCTTAGGTACAACTCGGTCCTGAATGGTCTCCTCGGCCTCAGAGCAGTGTCGTGATGTCTAAATTCCAGAAATAAAACTCCAAGAGAAGTGTGATAAGTACACTGATTGTGTTTATGCATGTCCGTGAACAATATACTGAAATGATAGCTCGCAGTTCATCTAAGTTTGAGTGCGACGCTTCATACATGGACACATGATTATACCAATTCCGGAACCTTCAGTGTTTTAAAGGACTTATGACAGTGACGACGGTTTCATTAACATAGTATCAAAATAAGCGGCATAACAGAATAGAAAAAAAAAAAAAATCTTATATCGCATAGTCGTAGTTCTTTTGTCGTGGCATTAGTAATTGCCGTAGATGTGTTATTTGTTATGCCTCTGCATTCTTTCATTATTCCGCGCAACAGGTTATACTTCAACTAGAACTGAAATGGGTCACATTCTGTGTCGATCTAGTTTATATGGATCCTCCTTGGAAGTAGTACGGGGCAAGAATTATGGCAGACCTTTAATTAATCAGCCAGTAATCATGAAGTCATTTGACTGACAAGGATGGAAGACTCAGACCATGTCAATTAACATTCGTATTTCAGATCCAATTAAAACGATCGAATGCTGTAACAGATACATGTATACAGTTGTACCAAACTGTTTCTTGTTTAGTCACACTTCATTGGCTATAAAATACTTTTAAAGACTCATGTAAAGTATTAGCTGTTGCCATTTGCACATTTTATACGAGAAAAGCCCAAGGCTATAATGGTTCAGCTGGTAGTTCATACTGGCTTCCGTATGTAGAATTTGTTCATTTTCGCACCCGGGCTTAATTTTTTTCATTAGATTTTAGCTCTTCGCCGTAAGTCCCCTGTTTGTGAAAAGTTAGATTCTTAGATGAACATTCGAACTCCGAAGCTCACTGATATAGAGATTTTGAGGTAGTCAAAAGTAAACATTAAAAATTCATGCGCTCGTTGTGAAAAATGTTAATGATGCTGGTCGTAGAAAATTCCGTACAAATATTTTCTCCAGTCTTTCCTGACTTTTCTTTCGACCCTACTTATCAATACTGGAATACTTGGCATGCCCTATCTTGTACTGTAATTTTCATTACTTCTTCGGAAACTTTCAACAATCGTTTTCTGTGTTTGCCTCCTTTTTGTAGTACCCCACGTATCATTTGATATCCATGCTTTTCTTCTTGTAACTGCATGATGTATGTTCTTAATTTCACACCATTCTTCATTAATCGTCTGCTATTTGTCTCTCAAAGTATCCCAGACTGCAAATCGATTCCTACATTCAATTGCAAATGTTTCTCTGTGCTCAATCTTCTAGAAGCTTAGTTGTATCAAACCTAGGTATTCTATCTATATTTCTGTTGGGTGATTTCAATTTTCATTTCAGCGGGGCAATGGGGAGCTGGTGATTACTATCAGTATCTGCACCTCTGTAGCTTTTTACATTTTTCAGAGTCCTCCCTCTTTCTTTGTTGATAGCTTTGTGATCTATTTAATTTTTGTAATTGCCACATTGTGAAGTCCATGTATATATGTGGATGTTCTTGTGCTGGAAAAGAGTACCTTCAATAACAAGATTGTTTGTTGAACAAAAACTTAAAAAATGTCCATTTACATTTGCAACTTCACCAAGACCCTCAACACCCATCACATTCTCTATACCTTGATTATTCCTTCCAACTTTAGTATTAAAGTAATCACAATTTTCATATCTCTCTCTGGGATCTCATCCATTACACTCTGCAGTTCTTCATAGTATTCCTCTTTCCTTTCTTCGTAGGAATTATATATTGGTGCATAACAAACTATAATTCTCACATTGCAGTGCTTTGATTTAAACTTTGCAAGTAACAATCTACAATTTACATCTCCATTCCGTTAATGCCTTTTCTGCTTTTGGTGTCGTTATCATACCTATCCCTTCTCTTCCAACGCTATCTGTTCTTCCTCAGTAGATTCATATATTCCCTTGATGTAAGATTTCTTCACCAGTCCCCTTACAACGTGTTTCACTTTGGGCCAAGATATCCAAACTATATTTAATAAATTGATTCTCCACTTGTAGCTTCCTAATCTGATTCATGTTTCTAACATTCCAGTTACCAATTTTCCATTTTTCGTTGGTATTTATAAACCGGGAGATTCTTAACACCCCGCTACGCCCGGGACTGGGGCCATTCTGTCATTTTCTCTTTCCATAGACTGACTAAATCCATAGAGGATTCATTGGCTAAATTCATCAAGGGATAGCCAGTTCCTTGTGATGTGCAGTGCCTGTCTAACTAAGATCAGTGATTCCTGCCGGTTCATACTAATTCCAGCAAGATCATCCGACAGGCATCAAGAAGCTGAAGACATCTTGTTTATCGCCTTAAACCCAATCCGTCACCCTGCTGCCAGTGACTTCACCGAGATTTAGGGGGGCATTTCCTTAACACCCAAAGTTCTCGTTACTCCATCCGGTTGCTCATCCGCTTTAGGATTTTTCGGTGATCAATCTATTCTGAAGTGTTCTAATTCCTTCATTCTACCTTGTTTCGAGTATTGTTCTCGTGTGTGGTCTTCAGCTGCTGATTCCCATCTTAATTTGTTGGACAGGAACTTACGGTATATTAAATTTCTTATTCCTGATCTAGGTATAAATCTCTGGCACCATCGTTTAACTAGTTCGTTATGCGTGTTGCATAAGATTTTCAATAATTCTGACCATCCTTTACATTCAGATTTTCCCGGACAGTTGTATCCTGCTCGTAATACTAGGCATGCAGTTAATTCTAATAGTCAGGGCTTCTCCATCATAAGGCTCAATACTGCACAGTATTCCAGCTGTGACCACTTTGGGGAATTATCTTCCTAATCGGGTTGTTGAATTGGTAGAACTTCAAAAGTTCAAACTTGCAGTAAATGTCTTTGCGTTAAACAGGCTGACACAAGTCTTTTTATAGTTCATATATGAAATGTCTGTTTTGATGTTACCGTTTTTAAAATATCTTATTAATTTCTAATTATTGCTCATATCGTTTATTTATTTTCTTTTTTCCTTTCCTCACTGGGCTATTTTTCCCTGTGAAGGACTTGGACTAATAGAAAATTGCTTTCCCACCTAGGGTTATAGCTTAGCGAATGATAATAACAATAACCCGTTGGCAAGCATGGAATGCTAAGATATAACGCCTAGCACGATATATATGTATAATTATTATATATATATATATATATATATATATATATACATATATATATATATATATATATATATATATATATATATATATATATATATATATATATATATATATATTTTCACTGTACCAAGCACCTTAACATATCAGAAATCAGAATAACACATAAGATATCCCCACTAAGAAGAAAGAAATAGGTATAGAATATATATATATATATATATATATATATATATATATATATGTGTATATATATATGTGTATATTATATATATATATATATATATATATATATATATATATATATTTATATATATAAATATACATATATATATATATATATATATATATATATATATATATATATATATATATATATATATATATATATATATTATAATCTCTAAGAGAACCAAAAACGGACACTTAATCCAGTATGCATGAATTAATGTGTTTTATCCCGATATCGTTTGAAACGGGAGAACTATAAATTTCCCCCTAAGGGAATACTGACCCCGATTACATGACCGTAACGTAACCGGTTAAAGATTTAGAAAGATGGATAGCCGATGAGATGAAGGAGCTGAGAAAAAGAAAACATTTCCTCTCCTTAGTTTTTTTTATTTAATATAACTATTTGAAATTATTATTTGTGAAGCATCTCAAGATATTTGAGTTTATTTTATCAATGAAGTAAATCAATTTTTTAACACACACACACACATATATATATATATATATATATATATATATATATATATATATATATATATATATATATATATATATATATATATATATATATATAGGGGGGGGGTTTATTCAGATTCATTTCTGATAATGTCTTAAATTCAAAAACTAGAGAACTCTTGCCCAAGAAAGTCATTGATATCTACTGTTACGATTAGTATTGACCAAAGAGTTTTTCATTGTGTTTTGTTGTGTGGGGAAAATGATTGAAAATTGACCTTCCTAGTCGTTTGCATTTCCCCAGATTAACTTTTCTTTTTATCTTTTAAAGAATTTCATTTTATTTTGCAACAAAGTGTGACAAGGTTGCAAAAAAAAAAAAAACGCAAAACTGTTACTCAAAACAGCTCCTCTCTCTCTCTCTCTCTCTCTCTCTCTCTCTCTCTCTCTCTCTCTCTCTCTCTCTCTCTCTCTCTCTCTCTCTCTCTCACTCCTTTTATCAAAATTTATCCTCAACTACCGAACCAAGTTTCCAATGCTGGAAACATTAATTCCGTTCCATTCCGAATCCTTCCATGAAACTCAGTTTCTGGAATTAGAGGCTTAAAAGGGACTTAGTCGGGACTGAATGAAGAAGAAAAATTATGCTGAAAATAGCTTTGGTAAAGATGAACGATTGGGAACCCGACATCAAAACGGAATACTAACGAAGAAGGAGAGTGTGCTGATTTAGTGTTAAACTAAAATACTTTTAGCGAATGATAACAGAATAAGTGATGAAATATGAACGAGAAAATGATCATCATACTCGTTCATATATTTTATGTTTAAATAAACAGTACGTTTTTCTTGAAGTTACTTTTCTTATGGCCGTGTGACGTCATTTCCGGTCTTGACTTTCTATTTCCCGACTTCAATAACAGACCGGGCTACTTTTTTTATCAGCAGACCCTTGTCTTTCGTAGTTTATTGATAATGATAATTTCTAACTCATTATGGGTTGATGTTCTTATTTCATATCTTGCTCTTCCTTTATCTTGAAATAGCGAGGTTTTAGATCTAGCTTTTATGTGTATTTCACTGCTTCACTTAAAGTTTTATGTTTAAAGGCCGCTTATGAATGGCTGGGAGAGGCAAGGGACAGTGACATTGCCCTAGCATCCTAGAGACTGACCAGGGATCGCCAGGCAATGGCTGCTGATGACTCGGCAGGTAAATCTATAGGCTCCCCCTAACCCCCTATCCTTAGCTCACAAGGATGGTGAGGTTGCAGGCACTAAAGGAACTAACGAGTTCGAGCAGTCCTCGAACCCCTGTCTTGCGATCACCAGGCAAAGACGTTTTGTCATTTATCAAGAATTCCAACATACTGTTTCCTTTTTCTTCCTCATCTATCATTTTACTCCTACTCCTCATATGTGCAACTTTTCTTAAATCCTTTATAAGCTCAGTATCATAAGTGTCTTGTGTTCTAACATATCTCGGTTCACAGAGATTTATTGTAGATTGGAAAAACGTTTCTCTCAAAGCCAATATGATATTTCTGCTGTTATTACATACTATCTCTAGGCCGTGACAGCTCGAACTGAGAAGAGATGGAAACGTGAATTTACTTTACAGTCAATCTCTATTGTTTTACCAACATTGGTGACTTTTCGAAATAGAACGATTCTTGTTATGATGACATGCGACCCAACGTTGAGATGTTCAGACCCATAACCCACTGTTATTGTAATAGTTTCGTCGCAAATTTACCAAGGGACGTTGCGTTTAGTTAAGCCAGAACATTTAGCGTTTGAAAGCCCTTTCGACATTTATTTTAATATGTAGATTTCTTAAAGGAATCATTTTGTCGCATGTAGCTTCATTGCAAAAAAAAAAAAAAAAAACCGTAGCAAAATTTTTGCCTAACTACGAACACATGGTTTGTGGTGATTATGTTGCGAAATGAACTGTTATATCATTTCAATGTTGTATATGCAATGATATGAAAAAGCTGTGAAAGTGTACTTCCAAAAAATTCCACTTACCTCTTCCTTTAATCATTTTTTTCCCGTTTATGTGTTATCTCTGCAAACGAGTCTCATATCCTATTTATGCATGCGTAAGGCCTATCTGTATGCTTGCCATTCTTTTCCTATGGCTAACACGATCATGTTTATCTGTATTAATGAAATTTTACATAAATACCTTATTTACTAAAATTAGTGCACGGTGCAAATTATGGAGCATGAAGTTGAATCCTAACAAAACTCAAAGTATGATTGTAAGTAGGTCAAGGACAGTTGCTCCTCAACATCCGAATCTTAGCATTGATAAAGTTTCTTTAACTCTCTATGACTCTAAATAAAGTTTTTAGGTATGATTCTCGACAACAAATTTACTTTTGAGAAACACATTAATTTTGTGTCTTCTTCAATTGCACGAAAATTGGCGTATTGAGAAAGTCTATTCTGAAGAGGTGTTTTAATTCTTTCATTTTACCTTGTTTCAAGTGTTGTTCTCCTGTCTGGTCTTCAGTTGCCGATTCCCATCTTAATTTGTTGAACAGGAACTTACGGTCTATTCTTATTCCTGATCTAGATATTAATCTGGCACCGTCGTTCAATTAGTTCGTTATGCATGTTGCATAAGATTTTTCGTGATTCTGACCATCCTTTACATTCAGAACTTCCCGGACAATAAAACCCTGTTTGTAATGCTAGGCATGCAGTTAATTCTAATAGTCAGGCCTTCTCTATCATGAGTCTCAATACTACACTGTATTCTAGAAGCTTTATACCAGCTGATACCAAGTTGTGGAATGATCTTCCTAATCGGGGAGTTGAATCGGTAGAGCGTCAAAAGTTCAAACTAGCAGGAAATGTTTTTATGTTGAACAGGCTGACATATGTCTTTTTATAGTTTATGTATGAAATATTTCTTTTAATGATGTTAATGTTCTTAGAATATTTTATTTTAAATGTGCATTACTTCTCATATAGTTAATTATTTCCTTTCCTTACGGGGCTATATTCCCTGTTGGAGCCATTGTGGTTAGAGCATAATGCTTTTCTAACTAAGTTTGTAGTTTACCGAGTAATAATAATAATAGTAATAATAATAATAATAATGATAATAATAATAATAATAAGTGAAAATTCCCGCTTATTTCCTGTTTTATTTTAGTAACATAAAATGATAGAAAAAGCTTCAAGATGCTTATTACATAAAAGGTTGACATCATTCCTAAGGAAATTATTGTTTGTTCTCCGGTCTCTCCCCAGGCATCATCCGTTCTAAAACGGCGGCCAATTCTTCTCTATTTTTGTGTTAGCTTTAAAGAAAGTCATACAGAAGTAAATGTTAATAGGACTGTAACGTCACATGGAATTTGGTTTCATACACGTTGCCATCTTTTTTTATTATCCTTAATAATTACAAAGGAAGACTTTTCCAATGATTGTTATTGCATTTTAACTGAAAATTATGTTGTAACTTATAAGTATTTTTCATAAACTTGATATTGCTCATTGGAAGGAGTGTTTTCTGGTATTGCTCCTCTTATTAAGAATTATGATTAGTGTTAATAGATTTGTGTGACTATACTTTTGTTTTTAATCAAAATGGTGAGTTGTCAGTCATTTTTATATCTTAGTTGTTATGAGATCAAGTCAAGTATCTTTTATTCTTCTGCATGTCAAAAAAAATATATTTTATTTTTCTGGGAAATGCGCATGGTGTATTAAACTGAAGATTAAAGTCTATTAAACATAGTCCAAAAGTTTGACTTGCTATACTAATAATGTGTTGATGCAAATTTACGAGCATTTTGTGTACTCGTTTTAGCAAAGTCAGCTTATAAATGTTGGAAAAGAAACATGCAGCAGTAAATTCATCTCTTCTTAGAAGGCAATCTTATATTAGCTATGAAATGTATGATAATTTGATGAAGCTTTTACCCGAACTAATATTAGTTTGCGCAAATTACATAACACAATGATGTATTATCCGTTTGTAAAATATGCTTCAGAATGTAAGACTATGAACTTTTGCCTACATTTGGATTCTATTTGCCCATTATAAACATTTTGATCTTGTTCTGATTCATTACTCTTGTATTGAAGTAGGAGGATGAAGTAGTGTATTCGAAATGCCATGTCATATTGATATTGATTTTATACGACTAATTCTCTTGTGTCTATCCTTATCGGAGAAAATTACACCAATAACTTAAGATAAAATACTCTATCCAATAATTGCTAAAATGCATTAGGTAAATACCTATCAAAATTCATGAGCAACTCAAACTCCCACAATTTAATGTTACTTTTGGAGGTAATCGACATTCCATCGATCAAGGGTTATTACCGGACTATTATTATTTTTTCTTTTTACCCCCGTGGCTTCATTTATTCAATCTTGCATATTTACTGTTAGGAATCTATGAATTATAATTGCTGGAATAAAAAATATTTAGTCACTGAATCGTCATATTTTCTCAAATAACATTTAGTAAACCACGTTCTCCTAATACTATTTTCCTATGAATTCCATTTACTATTGCGTCTCTATTCATTTTGTTAAATCCAAATAGATGAGCATGGAAAGAAGCATAGCTCAATGAATATTAAGATAAATTACCCTCTTTAATTCTTGGAGACTACGTCAGAGGTGATATTAGACTGGGAAGATAGTTTGGAGATTAAACATGGAATTTTGGATTAGAAGACGTTGCATTGGAGTATGAATTATTATTTTATTATTATTATTATTATTATTATTATTATTACAGGGAAAATAGGCCAGTGAGGAATGGAAACAAGCATAAATAAAATATTTAAAGAACAGTAACATAAAAATAAATATCTCCTTTATAAACTAAAGCTTTTTAACAAAACAAGAGGAAGAGAAATAATATAGAATAGTGTACCCAAGTGTACCCTCAAGCAAGAGAACTCTAACCGAAGACAGTGGAAGACTATGGTACAGAGGCTATGGCACTATCCAAGACTAGAGAACAATGGTTTGATTTTGGAGTGTGCTCCTCCTAGAAGAGCTGCTTACCATAGCTGAAGAGTCCCTTCTACCCTTACCAAGAGGAAAGTGGCAATAACCCCTTGGGTGAAGATTTGTTTGGTTATCTCAGTGTTGTCAGGTGTATGAAGAGAGAGGAGAATCTATAAAGAATAGGCCAGACTATTTGGTGTATGTGTGTAGGCAAATGGAAAATGAACCGTAACCAGAAAAATAGATCCAATGTAGTACTGTCTGGCCAGTCAAGGGACTCCATAACTCTCTAGCGGTAGTATCTCAACGGGTGGCTGGTGCCCTGGCCAGCCTACTACCTCATAAGCAATATGTCTTAGGAAAAGACGACTGTGAGACCAGAAACGAATAACTCCTCTAAGAAGGCTACATTATGATATGAACACAAAATTAAGAGAGGTGTGAATAGTAAGAGAAAACATCCCCATGATAAAATCACCCGGAAATAAAAAGTTTTTTAAGTGTTCTTGAGTTCTCGTCTTGAAATTCCTGCAAAATACGTAATATTGAGGTAATTTCAAACACTTTCGTCGTATTTTATTTATCTCTGTATTCTCCTTTTTCATTTTCTGTTCTTATTTGGCTCTTTCTCTAAGAATTAATTCCCTCCTCTTGAGTGGTTTCTTGATGAAGCAAAATTCCATTCATCAGCTTTTCAAGCTTAAAAACTTTATTTTCAAGAAGTTAGGCAGAAAGAGAATTAGAGAAACAGTCCTTTGGAATATATTAGGTTTCCTAAGACAAAATATATTTTTTTCCAGTTTGTCTATTTTATTCTTATCGGCAATTTTAATTGTGATTAAATTTTGAGGATCGTCTATGAGAGGAAGGGGAAAGTGTCATAATTTTTGGGGTATTAAGGGTATTTGCCTTAAAAAGTTTTGATAATTTTTTGAGTTTAAGAAGAAAATCCCTTCATTCATCTTCATCCTTTTATGCTTTCTTCCTTCATCAACTGTGAATGGCATATATCACCAAAGTTCTTTAAAAATATTTAAAAGAACTTTATAGACAACAGAATCTTAGGTTTACTTATGTACTTTTGAGAAAATGTTTGATTCAAAATTTAAAAATGCCATTTTTAAAGCATAATAGAGTCCTTAGTACCATTCCAGGGATTCACTGGGCAAACTTACTGAGAGAGAGAGAGAGAGAGAGAGAGAGAGAGAGAGAGAGAGAGAGAGAGAGAGAGAGAGAGAGAGAGAGAGAGCATATATATGGTTAGTGCTAACAGTGCACCTCTCGCTATACTCTATAGAACTTGCTAAAGAGGCTACAAATTGGTCATTGCAGCGTCACTTCAGTCCTAGCTCCGCCCACTTGTGTTTCTTCCACGCTATCACCTTTTCTTCTAATATTCCTCCATTTTGCTGTCCAACCTCTCGTGATTTTTACTTCATACAGCAATTAAGGGGGTATTTCCGCTTGTTGTACCTAAGTACTGAATGGCTACCCCGATCGCAGCACCAGGCTATATGGTCCAAATTCCATATACAAATCAAATGAGAGAGAGAGAGAGAGAGAGAGAGAGAGAGAGAGAGAGAGAGAGAGAGAGAGAGAGAGAGAAAATTTCCATATGCCAGGAATAAATAAGATAATTAGAAGGAACTAGAAAACCTCACAACGCGTATACAATGACTTCGATTACTTGGTCTTTTGGTACAGGAAACTGTGATCATATTTTGCACATCAAGTACACGTGCACACATAAAAAAGATTATAATTTTATTGTAAATTATATTCGGACCTTCACTCCGGGTGGGGGTTTAACTTCAATCAACAGTACTTCAACCTTGCACTGATGTGTTTGTAGTCTTTGGTGATGCCTTTTTCTAAAAAGGTTACGTGAATGAAGTTTAAGCTAGACTCAGCCCTCGTTTCTTAGATCAGGTAGTCCAACGTGTATCGACTCTGAGGTGGTCAAGGAATGAGTTTGAACGACAGAGTTTCCTTTTGAGGTTCAATATGGACCGCTCGTTCAAAAACAAAATTTGGAATCGATTTAAAAATGCCAAAATAGATACGTCGAAATTGTCGTTCTAGTGAAATTTTATTTTCCTGAAAATTCTATAGGAAAGGAAAAAAACACATTGAACTTCATTTGCAAGGTTTATTCACAGAATGACTAAAGAAATAGCAATTAAGGAAAAGCAATAAAACTAGCGATGATATGATGAAAGATAGACGGCCTGATAGACGGCCTTGTTTTGCTTAAGTAAAGGATGAATTTTCACATGTTTTCGGAGTTTGTTCTTGCGGTTTTTCATGCTGGAGAAGTAAGGATTTTTCATGCTTAGTGAAGATCCTGCCTAAGGAGTCCAGGTATAAGATTTGGAGGATATTGCAGAAATTTTGTGATGACAAAGCAAAGAACACCAAAGCAGAGTGCAATTTATACGCGCAATTTTTTTTTTTTTTGCTATTTTACTACAAGGAACATTAAACATGTTTATATAAAATAGATCAAAACTTTTTTTTTTATTTTCCTTGTGGTATTTTGGCATTTGAACATCGTATTACTGTGA
This sequence comes from Palaemon carinicauda, assembly GCF_036898095.1. Taxonomy (NCBI): domain Eukaryota; kingdom Metazoa; phylum Arthropoda; class Malacostraca; order Decapoda; family Palaemonidae; genus Palaemon; species Palaemon carinicauda. Next base: position 126,572,348 of record NC_090744.1, on the reverse strand, counting down.
TCTATAAGCAAATTTTGTCAGTTTCATTAGCTTTTGAGAAATATTTGGACCAGTTTACAGAAATTAATGTAGCTTATTTATTGGGAACAAAATTATATGACGATATTTTGCAATACTATTTTGGCTTCGGTATTTCGTTTTATCCGGAGATATTCTCACAGTAATGTAATAGCCGTGTGCATCATATCAAAGGCTCTGCTTTTTTTTTATTTATTATGGAAACTATTTTTCAGAAATGGGAGCTGTAAACGCACGCTGAAAATTGTTTTATGTTTCATATGTCATTTTAGATGCGAGTAATAGCGCACATGTATAAATGTATATGTCACCTATTAGTACCAATAGTTAATTTTGTTGGCACTACTTTATGCGTCTTTCCCATTTCCTTTTATTTGTCAGGCAATTTATTTGTTTTTCTATAAATTACCACTCAACAGACACCAGTGTCGCAGGTGACCTACAGGAAGGGAAAAAATATCAGTTTCACTTTTATTCTCAGACAGAAAATGGAATGCTGAATTATCTGTGATATTTCTTATTTCACAGTCGAGAAAATTTTGGCAATCCGAGGTAACTTCCAATATATTGAGGAATAACAGTAATTAAATGCAATGCTTCAAATTTACATTTTAATCTCATTGTATTTTCATGGTCTTGCCTTATTGATAGCCAGTAAACGTTATGAATTCATAGAGGAAGGCACACCATTGGTATCAGTTCATGTAAATACAATTTTGTTATTCAAAACACGACCCTGTAGTGTTTCCATGACCCTTTTCCTCAGGGTAGTTTTGGTAAAGTGTTTGATAACTTTTCTCTAAATAGCAACAGTCGCCTTCCATTATCTATTGCCTCTTGGTTTTAACTATTAATTTTGTTAAAGAAATTTAGGCAGTTTTAGCTATTTTAACTTCAAGCATTTATTGTAAGAATCTTTTTTCTTATATAAATTGCTGTGTTTTGAACAACTAAATCTCCAAATTTTTTTTATTTTTCCAAATTCAAATCAAATTGACTCTACGAGAAACGTGAACACGGAACAATTTCACCAAGAATAAACCACAATAATAAAACTGCGTATCGAAACCAACGAATAATGGATGATGGCATATTCCAATCGCTGTGAGCTGGAATAATTTTGAAATTCAAACATAAATTAAATTGAATGTGCATTAATGGGTCGAATTAATTAATTGGGTTTATTAATTCTTCTGTAATTTTAAATTTCAACGATAAACTATCCAAAATCAATTAGCTTTTATAGAAATTGCCGAGAAAAAAAATACTTATTTACCGAAGACGAATGCTATTTTTTGTTTTTTGTTTTATGCTTAGTATAGTAATGCGAGTCTTATTTAAATATACATTAGTAATAGTGCGTACTGATTTTTTTTTCAAGAACCATTCTGTACATGGTTTGATTAAATTACTTTTGGTTCAAATTAATTAAATGTAACTTGCAAATTTTAAGACAATGGGAAAGGGCAGTAGTCTCTGTTACTTTGTGCTGGTGTTCACTTACGCTATTGCAGACTGAAAACTACAAAGGTTTCAACAATGCTAAAGTAGAACTAAAGACACGATAGGCTCAAAATCACTGGAAAATGTTTATATTTTAACAAGTTTTCTTTTTTATACAATGTTGCTTCTTATTCTTTTTGAGTTTTTGTGTTCACGATCCTTAGGATGCAACATGTAACTTTAGTAATATTGGGTCCAATTTTTATCAGCATATTTTCCATTCCTTGGCTTTTGAGTCATATTGAGAACCGTATCTAATCTGAATTAAATAAAGAAAAACATATATGGGTCCAAGACATTACGGATGGGGTAAACACACACCGATACAATATAAACGTAAATATTTTCGCTTATTCATCATCATCATCTCCGCCTACGCGTATTGAGCAAAGGGCCTAGGTTAGATTTCGCCAGTCGTCTCTATCTTGAGCTTTTAATTCTATACTTCTCCATTCATCATCATATACTTCACGCTTCATAGTCCTCAGCCATGTAGGCCCAGCAATGGGGGGGGGGGGGGGGCGCAGCCACCCAGAGGGAGCGGGGGAAGCCGCCCAGCATTGGAGCGGGGGGGGGGGGAGCCACCCAATGCCAGCCGGGGAGGGGGGGGGGGGAGACCCGCCCTGCGCCAGCGGGGTGGGAGGGGAAGCCGCCCAGCGCCAACGGGTTGGGGGGGGGGAAGGGGAGGGGGGCAGCTGCCAAGCGCCCGGGGGGGGGGCGCCCAGTGCCAGCGGGGGGGGGGGGGGGTAGCCGCCCAGCGCCAGGGGAGGGGGGGGGGGGGCGAGCAGCTTCCCATCGCCAGCTGGGGGGGGAGGGGGGCAGCCGTCCAGTGCCAGCCCCCGGGGGAGGGGGGGGGGGATACGGCCAGCGCCAGCGGGAGCTGGGGGAGCTCTCCCCTTCCACCGGGAAGGGGAGAGCCCCGCCAGGGCCAACGATATAGAGTTCCTGTATCAGGCCTTAGTTTTAAGAAAGAAAAAATGACGAAGAAATCTTCCATAAGAGAATGGGGTTTCCGGAGCTCCGGTGGTATTCTTAGAAAGTCTTCAGAGAAGAATTTCATTCTTTCGACACATACATATTCTCTCTCTCTCTCTCTCTCTCTCTCTCTCTCTCTCTCTCTCTCTCTCTCTCTCTCAGAAATCCTAAATAGGCTTCAGACTTAAGAAAAAAAAATGACGAAGAAGTCTTCATAAGAGAATGCGGTTTATTGAGCTCCGGAGGTATTCTTAGAAAGTCTTCGGGAGAAGAATTCCCTTCTTTCGCGCATACATAATTCTCTCTCTCTCTCTCTCTCTCTCTCCTCTCTCTCTCTCTCTCTCTCTCTCTCTCTTCTCTCTCTCTCTCTCTCTCTCTCTCTTCTCCAATCTGATAAAACTACGTAAAAGGAGCAAAATAAAGGAAGGAAAAAAGGGAAATTTTGAAGATAACAAATTCGTTTCAGCGTAAGAATCATCTTTTCCGCACTAGGACATATGGAGGATTCCTGTTTGTCAACACGGTTTGAAGAGTTGTTTTTTGGGATTCGCTATAGTCTTCAGATATTTCCATTATTGTTGTCACAACTATATAGAAAATTTTAAATGAAAATGGATGTAACAAATGGAGATAAATGAAGACTTAGAAAAGAGCGTGAAAATTTGTCTAGGATTCCTTCGTAGCTCTCGCTCGAGTTTGGTCTTCAACGAGGGGTGAAATCTTCGCCACGTTTAGCAAGAATCACACTGGACTCTGGCAACTTCAGGAAAAACAATAAAAATATGAATGTTTCTTTTTTGCATATGTTTAATTAATATACTTCTTCTGTGATATTATTTCATTTTTTTCGCCTGCTTTATCAATTTATTTATATAATATTTGAAGTAGGAGATGATAAATGATGTATTGATTTAAGATCAAGATCGAGATTGATATGATTGAAAATCTAACAGGCTCTTTGCATCAATGGGTGTATATATATATATATATATATATATATAATATATATTATATATATATATATATATATATATAATATATATCATATATATATATGTATATATATATGTGTGTGTGTGTGTGTGTGTGTGTATGTATGTATAGATGTGTAAATTTTTATGAAAGCGATTGCCTTAGTGGCGTCAATGTGTTTCCCAAGGTCTATAGACCTTGGTGTTTCCTTTAGAAAATCTCCGTATTTTTCATCTTTTATAAGATTCCAAGTTTACGCCTTTAGTTAAGGAGAGGCCACTCCGTATTTGGACTTTGACCTGTTAGGACGCTCTTCTAAGAAAAAAAATAAGACCAAAAAGATCCTGGACCGACGAAGGAACGGGTTTGGGATCGAAGATGTCTGCTTGGCGGCGCTTTCTGAATTGAGCTTCGGGCTCCAGTTTTGGTCGTCTTGCTTGTCATCCTCATCATTATCTGTCCCGTCTTCAATGTTCGTGTCATCCAAGACGAGTAACAACTTTTAAAAGATACAACCTTACGGGTTGCCAAAC
>NC_090744.1:126549511-126567847 GCF_036898095.1 Palaemon carinicauda | reverse complement strand
GGAATTTTGGATTAGAAGACGTTACATAGGAGTATGAATTATTATTATTATTATTATTATTATTATTATTATTATTATTATTATTATTACTACTTGTTAAGCTACAACCCTAGTTGCAAAAGCAGGATGCTATAACCCCAGGGGCTCCAACAGGGAAAATAGCCCAGTGAGGAAAGGAAACAAGCTTAAATAAAATATTCTAAGAACAGTAACATTAAAATAAATATCTCCTATATAAACTATAAAAACTTTTAACAAAACAAGAGGAAGAGAAATAGTATAGAATAGTGTACCCGAGTGTACCCTCAAGAAAGAGAACTCTAACCAAAGACAGTGGAAGACTATGGTACAAAGGCTATGGCACTATCTAAGACTAGAGAACAATGGTTTGATTTTGGAGTGTGCTCCTCCTAGAAGAGCTGCTTACCATAGCTGAAGAGTCCCTTCTACCCTTACCAAGAGGAAAGTGGCAGTAACCCCTTGGGTGAAGATTTGTTTGGTAATCTCAGTGTTGTCAGGTGTATGAAGAGAGGGGAGAATCTATAAAGAATAGGCCAGACTATTTGGTGTATGTGTGTAGGCATATGGAAAATGAACCGTAACCAGAGAAAAAGATCCAATGTAGTACTGTCTGGCCAGTCAGGGGACTCCATAACTCTCTAGCGGTAGTATCTCAACGGGGCGCAATATGTCTTAGGAAAAGACGAATGTGAGACCTAAGACGATGAACTCCTCTAAGAAGGCTACATTATGATATGAACACAAAATTAAGAGAGGTGTGAAAAATAAGAGAAAACATCCCCATGATAAAATCACCCGGAAATAAAAAGTTTTTCAAGTGTTCTTGAGTTCTCGTTTTTAAATTCATACAAAATGCGTAATATTGAGGTAATTTCAAACACTTTCGTCGTATTTTATTTATCTCTCTATTCTCCTTTTTCATTTTCTGTTCTTATTTGGTTCTTTCTCTAAGAATTAATTCCCTCTTGAGTGGTTTCTTGACGAAGCAAAATTCCATTCATCAGCTTTTCAAGCTTAAAAACTTTATTTTCAAGAATTTAGGCTAAAAGAGAATTAGAGAAGCAGTCCTTTGGAATATATTAGGTTTCCTAAGAGAAAATATATTTTTTTCCAGTTTGTCTATTTTAATCTTATCGGCAATTTTAATTATGATTAAATTTTGAGGATCGTCGATAAGAAGAAGGGTAAGTGTCATAATTTTTGGGGTATTAAGGGTATTTGCCTTTAAAAGTTTTGATAATTTTTTAAGTATAAGAAGAAAAGCCCTTCATTCATCTTCATCCTTTTATGCTTTCTTCCTTCATCAATTGTGAATGGCATATATCACCAAAGTTCTTTAAAAGTATTTGAAAGAACTTTATAGACAACAGAATCTTAGGTTTACTTATGTACTTTTGGGAAAACGTTTGATTCAAAATTTAAAAATTTAAAGCATAATAGAGTCTTTAGTACCCTTCCAGGGATTCACGGGGCAAACTTACTGAGAGAGAGAGAGAGAGAGAGAGAGAGAGAGAGAGAGAGAGAGCATATATATGGTTAGTGCTAACAGTGCACCTCTCGCTATACTCTATAGAACTTGCTAAAGAGGCCACAAATTGGTCATTGCAGCGTCACTTCAGTCCTAGCTCCGCCCACTTGTGTTTCTTCCACGCTATCACCTTTTCTTCTAATATTCCTCCATTTTGCTGTCCAACCTCTCCTGATTTTTACTTCATACAGCAATTAAGGGGGTATTTCCCCTTGTTGTACCTAAGTACTGAATGGCTACCCCGATCGTAGCACCAGGCTATATGGTCCAAATTCCATATACAAATCAAATGAGAGAGAGAGAGAGAGAGAGAGAGAGAGAGAGAGAGAGAGAGAGAGAGAGAGAGAGAATTCACATATCCCAGGAATAAATAAGATAATTATAAGGGACTAGAAAACCTCACAACGCGTATACAATGACTTCGATTAATTGGTCTTTTGGAACAGGAAACTGTGATCATATTTTGCACATACAGTACACGTGCACACGTAAAAAAGATTATAGTTCTATTGTGAATCATATTCGCACCTTCACTCCGGGTGGGGGTTTAACTTCAATAAACAGTACTTCAACCTTGCACTGATCTGTTTGTAGTCTTTGGTGATGCCTTTTTCTAAAAAGGTTACGTGAATGAAGTTCAAGCTAGACTCGGTCCTCGTTTCTTAGATCAGGTAGTCCAACGTGTATTGACTCTGAGGTGGTCAAGGAATGAGTTTGAACGACAGTGTTTCCTTTTGAGGATCAATATTGACTGCTCGTTCAAAAATTCTGATTGTACAGAACATAAAACAAAATTTGGAATAGATTTAAAAATGCCAAAATAGATACGTCGAAATTGTCGTTCTAGTTAAATTTTATTTTCCTGAAAATTCTATAGGAAAGGAAAAAACACATTGAACTTCATTTGCAAGGTTTTTTCACAGAATGACTAAAGAAATGGCAATTAAGGAAAAGCAATAAAACTAGCGATGATATAATAAATGATAGGCGGCCTTGTTTTGCCTAAGTAAAGGATGAATTTTCACATGTTTTCGGAGTTTGTTCTTGCGGTTTTTCATGCTGGAGAAGTAAGGATTTTTCATGCTTAGTGAAGATCATGCCTAAGGAGTCCAGGTATAAGATTTGGAGGATATTGCAGAAATTTTGTGATGACAAAGAACACCAAAGAATAGTGCAATTTATACGCGCAATATTTTTTTGCAATTTTACTACAAGGAACATTAAACATTAGTTTATATAAAATAGACCAAACCTTTTTTTTTTTTTCATTTCCTTGTGGCATTTTGGCATTTGAACATGGTGTTACTGTGATCTATAAGGAAATTTTTTCAGTCTCATTGGCTTTTGAGAAATACCTGGATCAGTTTACTACAGAAATTAATGTAGCTTATTTATTGGGAACAAAATTATATGACGATATTTTGCAACACTATTTTGGCTTCGGTATTTCGTTTTATCCGGAGATATTCTCACAGTAATGTAATAGCCGTGTGCATCATATCAAAGGCTCTGTTTTTTTTTTTTTTTTTTTCTTTTTTTCTTTACGGAAACTAATCGAGCAGAAATGGGAGCTGTAAACGCACGCTGAAAATAGTTTTATGTTTTATATGTCATTTTAGATGCGAGTAATAGCGCACATGTATAAATGTATATGTCACCTATTAGTACCAATAGTTAATTTTGTTGGGACAACTTTATGCATCTTTCCCATTTCCTTTTATTTTGTCAGGCAATTTCTTTGTTTTCTTATAAATTACCACTTCAACAGACACCATCCTTATAATTCATATAAGGTGTCGCAGGTCACAAAAATACCAGTTTCACTTTTATTCTCAGACAGAAAATGGAATGCTGAATTATCTGTGATATTTCTTATTTCATAGTCGAGAAAATTGTGGCAAACCGAGGTAACTTCCAATATATTGAGGAATAACAGTAATTAAATGCAATGCTTCGAATTTACATTTTAATCTCATTGTATTTTCATGGTCTTGCCTTATTGATAGCCAGTAAAAGTTATAAATTTATAGAGGAAGGCACACCATTGGTGTCAGTTCATGTAAATACAATTTTGTTATTCAAAACACGACCATGTAGTGTTTCCATGACCTTTTTCCTCAGGGTAGTTTTGGTAATGTGTTTGATAACTTTTCTCAAATAGCAACAGTCGCCTTCCATTATCTATTGCCTCTTGGTTTTAACTATTAATTTTGTTAAAGAAAATTTAGCAGTTTTAGCTATTTTAACTTCAAGCATTTTTTTTGTAAGAATCTTTTTTTTATATAAATTGCTATGTTTTGAACAACTAAATCTCTATATTTTTATATTCCAAATTCAAATCAAATTGACTCTACGAGAAATGTGAACACGGAACATTTTCACCTAGAATAAACCACAATAATAAAACTGCGTATCGAAACCAATGAATCATGGATGATGGCATATTCCAATCACTGTGAGCTGGAATCAATTGGAAATTCTGAGGCGTGCATTGAAAACATTTAAATTGGATTCAGACATCGAAATGCTCTATGATACGTTAGATATATCAAGAAGTTTAGTTCAAACATAAATTAAATTGAATGTGCATTAATGGGTCGAATTAATTATTTCGATTTTTTTAATTCGTCTGTAATTTTAAATGTCAACGATAAACTATCCAAAATCAATTAGCTTTTATAGAAATTGCCGAGAAAAAAAACTTATTTACCGAAGACGAATGCTATTTTTGTTTTTTATTTTATGCTTAGTATAGGAATGCAAGTCATATTTAAATATACATAAGTAATCTTGAGTAGTGATTTTTTTTCAAGAACCATTCTGTACATGGTTTGATTAAATTACTTTTGGTTCAAATTGATTAAATGTAACTTGCAAATTTTAAGACAATGGGAAAGGGCAGTAGTCTCTGTTACTTTGTGCTGGTGTTCACTTCGCTATTGCAGACTGAAAACTACAAAGGTTTCAACAATGCTAAAGTAGAACTAAAGACACGATAGGCTCAAAATCACTGGAAAATTTTTATATTTTAACGAGTTTTCTTTTTTATACAATTTTGTTTTTTATTCTTTTGAGTTTTTGTGTTCATGATCCTTAGGATGCAGCATGTAACTTTTAGTATTATTGGGTCCAATTTTTATCAGCATATTTTCCATTCCTTGGATTTTGAGTCATATTGAGAACCGTATCTAATCTGAATGAAATAAAGAAAAACATACATGGGTCCAAGACATTACGGATGGACAAACACACACCGATACAATATAAACGTAAATATTTTCGCTTATTCATCATCATCATCTCCGCCTACGCGTAATGAGCAAAGGGCTTAGGTTAGATTTCGCCAGTCGTCTCTATCTTGAGCTTTTAATTCTATACTTCTCCATTCATCATCATATACTTCACGCTTCATAGTCCTCAGCCATGTAGACCCAGCGGAGGGGGGGGGGGGGCAGCCACCCAGAGGGAGGGGGGGGGCAGCCGGCCAGCCCCAGGGGGGCGGTGAGACAGCCGCCCAGCATTGGAGCGGGGGAGGGGGCAGCCGTCCAGTGCCAGCCGGGGGAGGGGGGTCAGCCACCCAGCGCCAGCGGTGGGAGGGGGGGCAGTCGCCCAGTGCCAGGGGGGGAGGGGGGCAGCCGCCCAGTGCCGGGGGGTGGGGGCACCCAGCACCAGCGCGGGGAAGGGGTGAGGGTTGGGGGGGGCAGCCGCCCAGCGCCAGCGGGAGCGGGGGAGCCCTCCCCTCCCACCGGGAAGGGGAGAGCCCCGCCAGGCCAACGATATAGAGTTCCTGTATCAGGCTTAGTTTTAAGAAAGAAAAAAAAGTCTTCATAAGAGAATGTGGTTTCCGGAGCTCCGGAGGTATTCTTAGAAAGTCGTCAGAGAAGAATTGCATTCTTTCGACGCCTACATATTCTCTCTCTCTCTCTCTCTCTCTCTCTCTCTCTCTCTCTCTCTCTCTCTCTCTCTCTCTCTGTCTCTCTCTCTCTCTCTCTCGGAAATCCAGACTTAAGAGAAAAAAATGACGAAGAAGTCTTCATAAGATAATGCGGTTTCGGAGCTCCGGAGGTATTCTTAGAAAGTCTTCAGAGAAGAATTGCATTCTTTCGACGCATACATATTCTCTCTCTCTCTCTCTCTCTCTCTCTCTCTCTCTCTCTCTCTCTCTCTCTCTCTCTCTCTCTCTCTCTCTCTCCTCCTCCAATATGATAAAACTACGAAAAAGCAGCAAAATAAACGAAGAAAAAAAAAAAGGGAAATGTTTGAAGATAACAAATTCGTTTCAGCGTAAGAATCATCTTTTCCACCTCAGACATATGTAGGATTCCTGTATTTCAACACGATTCGAAGAGTTGTATTTGGGATTGTCATAGTCTTCAGATATTTCCATTATTGTTATCACAATTATATAGAAAATTTTAAATGAAAATGGATGTAACAAATGGAGATAAATGAAGACTTAGAAAAGAGTGCAAAGATTTGTCTAGGATTCCTTCGTAGCTGTCGCTCGAGTTTGGTCTTCAACGAGCGGTGAATTTTTCGCCACGTTTAGCAAAGAATTCACACTGGACTATGGCGACTTCAGGAAAAACAGTTAAAATATGAATGTTTCTTTTTACATATGTTTATTTAATATACTTCTTCTGTGATATTATTTTCATTTTTTTTTTTTTTTGCCTGCTTTATCAATTGACTATAGTACCCAAAGCGAGCCGCTTTACGAATATGCATGGAAATTTTTATTCGTCTTCGATTTCATGTATCATTTACACTTCTCTGAAAGGGTAGGTGAGATAGTCCAAAAATATCTAATCTGAGAATCTAATTTTTCTCCCAAATTACCAAACTTGAAAATTTACGCTTTGCTTATCTCGTCCTTACTTTTTCATATTGTGGTAGTAGTAGTAGTAGAAGTAGTAATATAGTTTATGTTGATATTGATCTTTGATAATTATTCAGTGGTTTTTCTTTTGTCATTGTCAAAATTAAAATCTAAACATTCATGATCTCGCTTTTATTATTTACGCGATTTACTTTCAATTATTATTATTATTATTATTATTATTATTATTATTATTATTATTATTATTATTATTATCATAATAATGAGAATATCATAGATGATCTATATATTAATTTGATTATGTTTTTTCTGCAACATCAAACACAAGTGCTCTGTATATCAAGGTGCTGTAAGTTACTTTGATTGAGCTATTCATGATGAAAATCTTTTTGATTAACGAACTTGTGAAATCTAATTACTTTGATATATTTAGAATTCAGATGCAGTGAATAAAAAAATGTATGAAATTTATTTTTTGTTAGGTAAAAGCTGCAAAAGGGGGTTGTGGGGGATGTGGTATGGGACCATTTCTCTAACCTAATGACATGAGCGTTTCGTAGAGCTAGAAAAATCTCAAAAGCTGAAATGATGGAATTTCAGTTCTAAACGTTTAGAGGACTGGACTGCCTTCTTTTGCTTGATTGTCGATCGGCTTTTTTATGAATGGAATGAATCCCGAACTGGTGGAGCTGAATGAAGCTGTGTTCGTATTATTATTATTATTATTATTATTATTATTATTATTATTATTATTATTATTATTATTATTAGTAGTAGTAGTAGTAGTAGTAGTAGTAGTAGTAGTAGTAGTAGTAGTAGTAGTAATTAATTATTATACTAGCTAAGCTACAAGCCTATTTTGAAAAGCAGGATGCTATAAGCCCAAACACCAACAAGGAAACATAATCCAGTGAGGAGAGGGAACAAGGAAATAAATAAATTACAAGAGAAGTAATGAACAATTAAAATAAAGTATTTTAAGAACGGTAACAACATTGAAATAGATCTTTCATATATAAACTACAAAAACTTAAAAAAAAAAATGAAAAACAAGAACTGAAAAGCGGAGTGAGGGAGCGATTTCGTAATTTTATAAAGGTTGCTTTTCTTGGATAGGAACTCCATAAAAAAAAAAGAAAAAAAAAATTCTCATAAGTTGAGAACAGCAGTTGTAAATGAATTGTGAAAGGAGAGATGCTACGCGATATCTCGAAATTGAAGAACAATTTTTTACCTTGCACAACTATAAAACGCATTTTCCCTATTGAGATTGTTGGTATATATATATATATATATATATATATATATAATCATGTTATGTTTAGACCATATGTGATGTATATTCTAGTGTGCCCATGCCGTTAGAATGATCGAGACGGGACTTTCCTAATATAAGGACATCATTATTGCATCGCCTTGTTATTAGCCACGGTAAGGACCACTTTCTCTGGTATCAGTCCAGTACCATTGCAGTGTGTAAACTCGGCTCACTCTCTTATCACGGAGGCGAAGGGTATCTTCCTTAGTACGACCTTCTACTGCAAATATAATAAGAAACTACATGATCTGCAAAACAGAAGGTAGACAATTCGATCTTCCATAAGAATTTTACTACAACCTACTGGTATAGATGTATCTTGAAATTGGTACCACTACATCTTTTGATTCAATGTTTAATGTAACATTTATTTATTGATCAAATAATAGATGGGCGTCAGATGAGAGCAAAGAAATCCAGGTAGTCTTGTATAACACCTGATGTTGGCCGTAGTACTACCCAGAGAACAGCACATCCATCTGAGGACTCAACATCCATGACATTTTCAGCCAATCTGCTTGATTTCTCGATTTTTAATTTATCATCAGACTGGATTTAGATTTAACATCACTTTTATTTCCAGTTTTGTCAACCAATGATATATTGGGGAATGGTGCCAATTCATAGTTCATTAGTTTATCTGTGTCCAAGGGGCGAGTGCTTGACTGCAATCCTATAGCTCTTGCATATTTTATCTCTGATTCAAACACATTCCTATCTCATACTTTGATGTTTTTTTTTTTTTCCTTCACCAACATGGTGGTTACTACTTTTGGAAATGTGATGTGAAATCCAGCCGGCCTGATGTTTTAAACATTACCATCTGCTTCTTGCCTTCTTGAATTGTCGATATTAACTGCTGCTTGAGTCAATTTCCCCAGTGACAACGTTTTGAAGTCTTGTATGTTTTTATGGATGAAGGGGATCTATGCACACCTCCGTTTTGTCGCAAAGTACTTTCCTGTTATTTTTATCAGTTTTATTTCTAGTTCCCATTTCTTCTTTGTTATAAGTTGATGGGGGTTCTTTATCCCTGTTATCATTCAAGTCTCTCACGATGCTGTTCCATGTATGTAAGCTGTATGCCCAAAGTTTTGACTATTTCGGGATTCAGTGTTGTCCCTGTGATATCTACTACCACGAAGGCCTTCGCGGAAAATGTTGTAGGAGCTCATATTTAGTTGGCAATCTGGAAGACTGCTTTGGAACCCTAACCAACAACATTGGACTCAACAGCACATGGTTGGTCTCTAAAAGAGGTCTCTACTACTTTCAGCCCAACTGCTGTCCCGCCAGAAACCAAGTTGTCTGTTATTGATCTACTCAAACTCACATAATGCTCTCATGTCAAAGCCAGGCCCAATACAAAACTCAAAGATACAGCTGTAGCAGTGCCAGCATTCCATGTACTTTATTCTGTGTCAGGCAAACACGAATGTTATAATGAACGAAATAAATACTCAGTACATAAAGAATCCAGAAGACGATGATTGAATTATAAACATTAATGACACCTACATGAATAAAATGATGATGATGATGAACTGCACATAAATACAAGTAAATTTGCACTTGTTGGAACCTGAAAACAGACACGAGTAATGTATGCACTAATCCAGAAATGTCTTACTTTTATCATCAAAATAACCATCGAAAAGATAGAAAAGGACATATTACTTGACCTTTTATCATAATTATTTATGAAGATGAGAGCATTTTTACAGTTATTTCAGATTTCACAGAGGCCGTTTTGGATTTTCAATTTTTTTTTTTTTCAATTTCCCCAAAGGTGACATCTATACATCCACTAAGATATTGTTGTATACATGCTCTAGATGAATAATCAGCATTGAAAAAACTTTATCAATCAAAATAAGGTTAGTTGAAAAATTACCTGTCTGCTGCCGGGCTAAAATCTTTCCTGATAGTTTCTTATTTATTTTATTAATCTTACTTTTTTTTCATTTTATTGCGTCTGGTTATTTTATGTTTTCTAATATATTCCGTAATTATCAATTTTTCATTTCGTATTGGGTTGCTTTCCATATTGGGTTCATTTGAGCTTCTACTTTTCCAAACTGAGGTTCCAGCAGCTTGAATTGCAACAACAATAAAAATTATTATATATTAATTTTCATCTACATATATATATATATATATATATATACATATATATATACGTACATACGCAGACGCACATATATGTATATGTATATATATATATATATATATATATATGGTGTTGCGTATGTACGTATATATGTGTATGTATGTATATATATATAATATATATATACACACATATATACGTACATACACATGTATATACACACACGAACATATGCACACACACACACACATATATATATATATATATATAAATACATACGCATACGCGCGTGCGCGCACATTTATATATATATATATATATATATATATATTATATATATATATATATATGTAAATATGTGTGTACATATATATACATATATATGTGTATATATATATATATATATATAAATATAAATATATGCATATATATGTGTGTGTACATATATATATATATATATATATATTGTGTGTGTGTGTGTGAGCTGAGAGAGGATTTAGTAGCAATTCTAAAAGAAAGAATATATCAGATTTCCAACTTCATCATTTTATTGAGTTCTGATAGAAAAAAATGGTGTAATTGAAATTCCTGACGTCAAGGATCTTGTTTTCATCGTTCCTTTTTGTCATTTATTGTTTGATATTGTTCCAAAATAGAGGAAGATTTGACAATATTTGAAAAGGAGAAACGCCTTAATCTATTTCAAGTGGAAATGGTTTTCTTGTCATAAACATTGAACAAAAGTCAGGTTGTGCGACGAGGTTGGCCTTAAGGTTCTTTTAATTTGATTTAAAGTATTGCAATGTTTCTGTGAAAATTAATAGTTTAGTATGATAAAATATATTAGAATAAACGCTATCTAGTATTGTGGATCTCTGGGTTTTTATAATAAAACAAAGTTCTCTCTCTCTCTCTCTCTCTCTCTCTCTCTCTCTCTCTCTCTCTCTCTCTCAAACTTTGATCCCCTATTGCAAAAAATCAAGGGATTACAAAAAGCATTGTTCTTGGAAATTCAGAAAACTTACTATAGTTACATATCAGAAGTTTTAGCAGGAAAAAAAACGAAAGTCTTTATCTGCCTTCAATGGGTCTCTGAAGTTATTTGATATCAGTAAGTTTTTCGATCTGTTTTAATTCTGTATTCAAACACGGCAGCAAAAGGGGACATTTTTGTACGAATAATTCTTGCAAAGGTGTATTTACATCATACCTGAACTTATGCTTAAAGGGGATAAGAAATACATTTCACCCTGATCTTCTGTATATCTTCGTTTCTATTTCATATTTTAGCGCATATTTTTACATATGAAATCCTTTAGGAAACTGGATATTGTAAGATGAACCTTTTCTGGTTTTGTTTTCCATTGGATTTCGTTGACTAAGTTACTGATCAAAATGAATAGATAATGCTGAAAAGTTGTTCACCTTTTTAAGAAGATTGTATCGTATTGAATTATAAAACTTAGGCCAGAGGCCAGGCATTGGACAGGCAGAGTCATGATCTGGTAATACAATCGGACATAAGTGTAAGTGAATTTGTGTTAACGATGTTCTTAAAATGTCTTTCCAAGTCAGTTTCAGTTCCCTTTGGAGCTGTTGTCTGTGCAATGACATCTCCCATGAAATACTTTATAAAATGTCTTAACGTTTCTCCTTTACCAATTAAAGTCACCCAATATTTTATTGGTTAAGTATTGGA
The DNA here is from genome assembly GCF_036898095.1 of Palaemon carinicauda. Classification (NCBI taxonomy): domain Eukaryota; kingdom Metazoa; phylum Arthropoda; class Malacostraca; order Decapoda; family Palaemonidae; genus Palaemon; species Palaemon carinicauda. The sequence goes on along the minus strand of NC_090744.1, from coordinate 126,556,331 downwards.
AAGACTACCTTACTTAACTTTATATTGATTTCTTATTTTAATTGATGTTCTTTGATCTAGGGAAAATAAGAAAAAAATAAATAACCTGACAAAATCTGCAGAATCTTGGGATAAATCACACAAACCTCTTTACCTGAAGCCTAACAAGATGTGGCCCTTTACCTTATTCCCGTGGAGAGTGTGTGGTTGATGGATAATCGATCTTTTCTGAATTATTATCCCGGTCATAATATTAGAGAGAGAGAGAGAGAGAGAGAGAGGGGGGGGCTTCTATTTGCTTTTGTATCTTTAGAGTGTTCTTGTAGTGCAATATTCTTCTTTCATGTAAGTTAGTCCCCGTTGTTGGAACATTGCTAATATTCAAACCATTATAAGTATGTGTTACCCCAAATCTTTCTATTGCAAAGTAAAATTATTGAGATGTTTCTTTTGCAGAGGAAACGTGTTCTTTCAATACTTAACTTGGTGCATTATAGATTTATATACGCGTATGTGAGTGTTAATATGAGCAAGTCTACAGCTCTGTTTGAGAACAACAAATTGTAAACCAGGAAACACCGACTGTTTGAAATCCAGTCACTTTTCATAAAATGTCTAGACCGAGTGGGATTGGATGTACGCTGTTATTCAATCTTATTTTGTTTTCAATAGTAAACTTAAAGAGTTATGTGTCATTAGTTGAGTATATAATTACCTCTGAGAGAGAGAGAGAGAGAGGAGAGAGAGAGAGAGAGAGAGAGAGAGAGAGAGAGTGGGTGTTTTTAAGAAAACTTTAAAATATATATACTTTTACTTCACTCGTGCAATGTATCAAAATGGATCATAAGATAGGTAGAATCTGGTTTTTTAGGAACCAGTTTCAGAATATGTTTCTGTTCCGGTGATATGCTGAGGAGATTTGGAGGAAAATGAAAAACAAACAAAAATTTCCCAGTAATGCCATTTCGTTTTGAAAGCAAGACATTTATCGCTCGCTGCCAATCACTATATACGGTAGAAAGCAACTCACTTGTACGCCACCACCCTCCAGGAAACCGAAAATCTTATCTCCATCTCGTGTTATTTCCGTTTCATTATTTTCATCTCTTGCCATAAGGAGGGAAAGTTCGGAAAGTTCCTTCATATTTATGGTAATACATTGAAGGCAAAGACACTTATCCGCGCACGTTATTTTATGGAAACACTTATGAAATCACATATTTTATAGTACAAGAATGACCCTAGGATTAATCACACATGTAATCTCACCTGTACATACAGGGGTTGTCAATGAACTTGACAAAATTTTCTCTCTCTCTCTCTCTCTCTCTCTCTCTCTCTCTCAATGCATCAAAGAGGAAAGCCATATAAAATAAGGGAACGTCCAAAAGTTTATTGAGGGACTAAGCTGGGGTCTTCGATAAATGGTTTATCATCCATCTAATTTCTTTGGAGATAGATTGCATTGTCATTAGGATTCAGGGATTTTAGTTAATGCTGATCCTCATTATCTCTGCCTCACATTGAACTGGATTAGGATATCTTTTGTGTATGTTAATTCTGCCAACGAAATTGGAATATTGATTTTTGTATAATTGTGCATTGGTTCTTTTTTTTTGCCCATCAACAAAGTATTTTAAGATTATATATATATATATATATATATATATATGTATATATATATATATATATATATATATTATAAGATATAGAACTGAAGACTGTGGCTAAAAAAAGATATCTTTTGATTATAAGTTAGATTTTGTTCCTTCTATGGTTGTGTGTAGTATAGGCTCTGTTTGTAGTTTATATTTGCATAAACAATAGACATCAACAGATTCTAAAAACACGACAATGTCATGGGAAAGTAGATGTCCATTGTTACTGAATTGCTAATCAAATAGATTATTTTCAAGATTTATCCAATATTATGGCAAAAGAAATTTCAACGTAAAAACGATTTTTGTATAGTGTTTTCTTACGGAAAAACAATGATCTTCCTAACTACTGAAGTTATAAGCTAAAGTGCATTAATTATTCAAACAACAATTTCCCCTCACCAAAGTTGATCAAGGGAAACAATGAAGATGTGGAATTTGAAATTGTAAAATAGAAGAATAGTTGAACTGGGCAAAAACCCCATAAACGTAAGCCAACCCTTAAATCTAAATAGTTAATCTCAAACGAGCTTATTACAGAAAAAATAAAGTAGCCTGTTTTTTGGGAACGTTTGCTGAAACAAGTCTAGATTGACTGGGCACCTAAAGCTCAAAGTAAATTTTCTTTAGCACATTTACGTAATGCGAAGGACAATTTTATCTTTGATAAAGGATTTTTATTACAAATGCATCAAACTGGAATAAAGGAATGGTATAAGTAGTGTTAAAGCTAATTTTGTAAAATGAGTAGATTAACTTCTCTCTCTCTCTCTCTCTCTCTCTCTCTCTCTCTCTCTCTCTCTCTCTCTTTTCAATCTTATAATTTCTCTTTGTCTAATGTATGACGTGTTAGCAAGGCGAGAGTGGTTAGTTCGTCGATCAGACGGTTTTGTATCGTGGTGCAAATGAATAACAAAATAAAGGAAAAAAGTGATAAAAAAAATTCTATCTTTTGGCACATTTCACTCAATTAAGCAAAACGTAATAAAAGGAGGCAGGATACACACCAAAAAACTATTTTCAAACTTTAAAATCCCATCACTCTTATCATGACGAATGTGTTTCTTTATTAGAAACACATTCGTCATGATAACAGTGATGGGTTTTTAAAGTTTGAAAATAGTTTTTTGGTGTGTATCCTGCCTCCTTTTATTACGTTTTGTTTAATTGAGTGAAATGTGCCAATTTTATTTACTTCAGAGTCCCTGCATTGGCTATGATTAATTGACTTATTAAAATAGATATCTTGCAACCCTCAATTATGACGTTGTCCTTGCACGATCACTTTTGCTTTGGAAGTCCTAATTTTCTGGTGATCAAAAATTGCTTTATGCAAAATACTAAGTTTTTTTTTCAGTTTACTATGATAAATATTTAAAGGGAACCAATGTGGATAAAATAATGAGAATACCTCTGTCATGGAATATTAAATTTGATTATGTAAATATCCAAAAGGACATTCATTGTTCACATTTCTTCAAGTGCACACCCCAAAACCTTTCACACAGACAATTGTGCACCTTCAGTTTTCGTTCAATTCACAAATCGTGGTACAGGATTTTACGTATGATAGATTAATGTTTTTTTTTACATAAATCACCTTCTTATACATTCGTTATCGTTGCGTATTTATTCATTTTTTTTTTTCATTTTATTCTATTGAGTTACCTTCGATTGGTCCCTCCCGGCATGTGCTCCCAATTGTTGTATCTTATTTATCTTCCTCTTGTTTGTTTAAGTTTTTATAGTTTATATATGAAAGATCTAATTTAATGTTGTTACATATTTTAAGATATTTAATTTTGGTTATATTACTTGTCTTGTAATGTATTTATTTCCTTGTTTCCTTTCCATACTGGGCTATTTTTCTCTGTTGGAGCCTTTGGGCTAATAGCATCTTGCTTTTTCAATTAGGGTTGTAGCTTAGCTTCTAATAATAATAATAATAATAATAATAATAATAATAATAATAATAATAATAATAATAATAATAATAATAATAATAATAATAATAATTCCCTTTCCTCAACATCTTTTCCAGGTGGCTGTCTGCAATTTAATTGAATCAGAAACCTTGAGAAAATTAGTCAAATCACTCGCGAGGGAAAGATCACGTTTTGAAAACAAACTTTTCGTGATTTTTTCTTTAAAGGTGACTACTGTGTATGTGTATGTGTATGTGTATGTGTGTGTGTGTGTGTGTGTGTGTGTATGAATGAATGAATGAATGATTTAAAGTTTTCAGAGAGAGAGAGAGAGAGAGAGAGAGAGAGAGAGAGAGAGAGAGAGAGAGAGAGAGAGAGAGAGAGAGATTAAAATCAGTGGTTTTTCATATTGTTGTGGTGCAGAGAATCTGCAAATTTTGAGATTGCGGGTGGTTTGTGGTGAAAATCAAATATCTATTCAGAGAGTGAGACTAAAAGACAGCGTTATCCTTACAAATGGCTTCCGATAATTGACTAAGTGAACTAATTGTTTTAACCCCTACTATGGTCTCATATTTAGATCGCTAAATGTTGAGTCTCCTGAACAATTTCATTCTATTTTCTATCGCGAACTGCTATAGAGCGAATATCCTAACGGCATTTTTTCTCGAACCCTAATATCAGCATCCTTTTTTTGTTTCCCGGTTCTATTTTTTCTTTTGTCACTTAGACGAGGAATACTAGGAGAGGCAATATACTTCATGTTAAGGTCATGTCTCGATTTGTGTCCCTGAAGAAACACCTCTCAAATCTTTGTAGAGATCATGAACGAAATCTATAGAAAAGTAGCCTATACTTTATGTATTTGAGTTAGTGTACTCTCGATTAAACTATGATTTTAGTTTATATTTCAGCTTGTGTCCAGTTAACCCTTCTGAGAAAGTCATGATAAATCTTTCATTCCCGTAAAGTGTTTCCAGAACACATGTAATTTTCATTGATATAATTCTTAAAAGTGGTCTTCCTAATGACCGACTTTAGGCAACAATTGTGATTGTTATTTTAAGGCGATTTGTCATCCAAGTTTTCAAAATATGTGAATTTGGTAAAAAAAAACTTTTGGGTTAATGACCAGTGACATATCCTTTTCAACTTATTATCGAGAGAGGTGCTGTCGTAGTAAAGCTACACAGGAGTGAAAAGTAAAAGCTGCCATAAAGGAATTGGTTGATTGGTATAAAATTGGATGGAAGTAGCCAGACGAGTAACATATATCGAAACGAGCCAGAATAGTGATTGAATGAAAGATATCTTTTAGAATGAGAAAAGTTTTAAACATTTTGCGCAATTCAAGAAATATCTTTTAGAATGAGAAAAGGTTTAAACATTTTGCGCAATTCAAGAAATATCTTTTAGAATGAGAAAAGGTTTAAACATTTTGCGCAATTCAAGAAATATCTTTTAGAATGAGAAAAGGTTTAAACATTTTGCGCAATTCAAGAAATATCTTTTAGAATGAGAAAAGGTTTAAACATTTTGCGCAATTCAAGAAATATCTTTTAGAATGAGAAAAGGTTTAAACATTTTGCGCAATTCAAGAAATATCTTTTAGAATGAGAAAAGGTTTAAACATTTTGCGCAATTCAAGAAATATCTTTTAGAATGAGAAAAGGTTTAAACATTTTGCGCAATTCAAGAAATATCTTTTAGAATGAGAAAAGTTTTAAACATTTTGCGCAATTCAAGAAATATCTTTTAGAATGAGAAAAGTTTTAAACATTTTGCGCAATTCAAGAAATATCTTTTAGAATGAGAAAAGTTTTAAACATTTTGCGCAATTCAAGACTTTTTAGCCTGATTTTTTTCACGCGAATTTTAGGTACAAATTCTCGTGTTGTGTATGAATTCCGGTGAAATTTTTCGAAGAAATATAGAAGTAAGCATTTTCAGTTTTTTTATCCGCAAATCAGTCTTTTAAGAATTAAAGATATATTGAATAATGACGTTATGCTTATCACGTCATTACATTTTACAGTTTCCCAAAAGAGATCAAAAGTCTTCCCACCTGGATCGGTTTGTCTCTGACCTGGTCAGCTCTCCTCATTTCCGCGCTTTTCAATTTGCAATAAATTTCCTCGTCCCCCTCAACCGCATAAATTCTCTTTAACGTCAGAAAGAGTTATCCTCTCCTCTTGATTACGTTATCAGATTTCTTTGGTTACTCCATTCTTCTGAAACGAGGGAGACAAATAAAGGATAGGAGGTGATATATCTTAAAAAGATAATCTGATTTAGTCGCGAGGGATTGAATGTCTTTTGCAGTATTCAAGATATAAAGATTATATTTAAGAATGGAAATATCTTAAAAGGTTCTTTATAGTATATGCAATTAACTAATCATCATAGAATACCCAATCTCTTTTAACTATTATCTCCAGTAATCCTTGTTGGTCTGAATTTTGGGGATTTTGTCATAATAAATCATTCACCTTCTAAAGTAATATATTTTACATAAAAAAAAACGGTGAATAGAAACTTATAAAAATCTTCCTTCCGGTCGAAATTTGACCTTGAATATGAGAGAAAAAAAATGTGATTGAGGAACCCTTCTCTCAATAGGAGAAAAGTCATACAATTCTGGAAGTCTTGAGAAAGAGGGTTTTATTATATAGGGATTGGGAATGCAGATCCTGGATGCAGACAGAGGAAGAGGAAATCTGTCTTCCACACTCCTCAAAGTAATTATTTTCTTCTTTTTTAACTGTAGAAAATGGAACCATTTTAGAGTTTCGTAAGAATATAGATGAAATTGAAAGCATTGTATGAAGGAAAATTCCGGTATGATATCTGAAAACAAAGTAAATACTAGTTTTTTTTTTTTTCTATGCTATGCTTTGATCTTTAACGGAAACGTTAATCGATTTTATGAAAGTGAAACCGTTTTTAATGTAATATAATATAATATGATTCCTGATTTTCAGCGGAGGATAGTCAAGTCTTTTTTTGGGTTTTGAAAGTAAAGCAAAATGGATCGAGACTTCAGAGGGGTCACTTTTTCTCCATGTGCTTTTCTTTTAATTGCTGTGGCATTTTACCTTTTCGGGCTCAGGTAGAAGGCCGTGATATCTTTTTAAGCGGTGAACTGTAGACATCACTTGAGGATGTTTACAGCGTCCCTTTGGACCCTAGTTGCATCCACATTTTAACCCTCTATTTACCTCTGTTCGAGCTTCCTCTCTTCCTTCCTGCTGCATCAAA
>NC_090744.1:126526891-126549011 GCF_036898095.1 Palaemon carinicauda | reverse complement strand
AAAAACCACATGGGGGGGGGGGGGGAAGACGCCACTAACAAAAAATATACCACTCTTAATATATTAAATAATCGCTATCACCACTGCAACAAAACCTAACGGAAATTAAACCTTATAGCCTTTTCCAAACATTTTACTGTAGAGATCCGACAGTAAATGTAATTTATAAAACTGGAGGCGACGTATGGGAATGTGTAAGAATGGTATAAAGAGAACTGGGTTCTTGATAATGAAGAGTTTGAGAAATATTGGCCCATTATCAGAACACAGCCAGTTACTGTTGGTTTACTTTTTCTATTAAGATAAATTAAAAACAATTAAGAGGAGCAAGACTGATAAAAGGTGTCCCATCCCGAGAAAGGATCACTCCTATACTCATTTATTTACACTACCTGCCTATTGAAGCGAGAATAGAGTTTCAAATATGTACAATAACCCTTTAACATTAAAAGGACGTCCAACTTATCTAAGAGAATTGCTACATATTGTGCAGCCAACAAATCGTGTTGAAACGAGAATAGTTACAGATGGTTTCAAATTATTGGAACCTACATATATGTCTATTGCAGGTTCAAGAGCCTTTAAATATGCGGCCCCGTGACTATACAATAAGCTTCCACTAGACATCCGAAAGCCTGAAGATATTAAGGCTTTCAAGAGGAAACCTGAGACTTCCTTGTTCTCCAAGTACTTCGATAGTGTGGATTTGACAATTAACTACCAATATACGGTGTGGAATGATGAATGCTTTCGATCGAACATAATAAAAACTCTGAAGGTCCTGTAGAGAGTAGGGTTCCTCTGCTATATACAACCAGAAAAGCACCCCTTAAAGTAAGTAGAGTAAACTTAGTGATTTTGGGCTTCTCGTCACACTTGATATGATTTAATAAGTCAATTTTACCCTTCCATCTTAGTGGTAACCATACTCACAATATTTTTCCTTTCTTATTGTTCATATTTTGTCTGCTCATTTTATAATGAACACAGAGAGAAAAAAATCTATAAATGCCTTCCGTTTTATTATGATGGGGTTGGCTATTGAGAGGGATTTCGTCAAGACACACGGAGAAGCAACTTTCGATGGGCGAGTCAAAAGTAAATCAAAGAATGTCACACAGGTTCTTATTGGGGAAAAGAAGTGAGCATAAACTCAAAAAATATATGATGTGGTTTTGAAAAGAAAATGGATGACATATAATGGGTAATTGAATGTAAATCACAAATAGTTTCATACCTATGCAAATTACTGGGACAGTACTGTCGAATTAATAGTCTAAAAATAAATACAATAACGCAGCAATACACCTTATCCAAAAGATGGCCCTGTTCAATAAAGGTCAGTGTAGTTTAATCAGCACAATTGTAATTATATCTCGGGTGGGAGACCTTTTATCAGTCATGCCCAGATCTTTATTATGCTTTGTAACTTTTAATTAAAATCTGGTCAAGTTATAATAGATAGTTGCAGTAATTTGGTCCTAATAATCTGTAGTAGAGTTAGTCACCTAGGTGTGAAATCCTGAATGTCTTGGTATGCACACGATAAAAGGACTGTGAAGGTCCTGTAGAGAGTAGGGTTCCCCTGTTGTAGAGGACCAGAAAAGCAGTCCTTGAAGTAAAAGTAAAGAAGGTAGGTGTGTTATTGGACTGTAATCTATCTGTCAGTGCTTAAATAAACATGTAATAAGAATCACTGGACATCATTTTAGATAGATTGCTTTATAAAGACATATATGGATGGAAGTTCTTGTAGGAAGCTTGTGATTAACTGTTATCCCCAGAATTGATTGCTGCAAATATCTTTAAAAACTTGAACAAATTACAATTTAAAGTTACAAAGTACAAAGATATGGGCATGATTGACATAAAACGTTTCCCACCCCGAGAAAGGATTACAACTGTGTTGATTAAACTACACTGACTACTTATTAAAGCTAGAATGAATTACTATAGTCCATTTCTTTTAGCGAGTCATATTTGCACCGACTCGCAGTGGTGCCCTTTTAGCTCGGAAAAGTTTCCTGATCGCTGATTGGTTGGACAAGATAATTCTAACCAATCAGCGACCAGGAAACTTTTCCGAGCTAAAAGGGCACAGTTGCTAAAAGAAATGGACTATAGATATGTGCAATGACTTTATCAAAACTGAACGTCCGAAATATGTAAGGAAATGACTACACCGTGAAACAAACAAATTGTGTTTCGAATGAGAATATTTGCTTAAGTGAAGTTATTCGAGCTAAGATGCATTTCGATTGTGGGTTCTACAGCTTTCAAATATGCGGCCCCATGATTGTAAACAAACTTGATATCAGAAGGAATGATAATATAAATGCTCTCGATAAGAAGTTGAGACTTTTTCCTAGAAATGCCACGATAGCGAGAATTTGACAACGTGGATTTCGATATATAAATCTCTAATTACCCGGTGTATACAACAACTAAATATCGTAGATCCTGCAGGGCGTTAGGCATTTTCATGTTTGAAAGGACCAAGAAAAGAATTCCCTAAGTAAAAGTGTAAGTATAAGTCACAAACTACCCTCAAAAATAGAAGCGATCAAATACTAATAACCAATCTGCAAAACAGATTACACTCCAAGACAAATCTAAAAAATAACTAAAACATTAAATGGTCAAAACACTTAAAACCTATAAAGGAACTTCCGCAAGCAACGGCCTGGAAAATGTTCAAGCGTATTCCTAACAACCAAACTCTCCCGACCTTTTCCTTCAGTACTTGAATAGGAAAAAGGGTATCCAGATTACAAGAGTAAAAAACAATCCGCTAATCTCCTTCCTAATCCAGCAGCCAGCCAGCGTATGCTTATTTTTCATCTGCTCGCCTGCAAGACGTAAAGATGCCTGGAATTCCCTTTACTGCGTTTTCCTCTTTGCATGGTATGTAGGTTGCAGACCAGACACAAGAGATAACAATTTTCTATTAGTCCAAGTGCTTCACAGGGAAAAATAGCCCAGTGAGGAAAGGAAAAAAAGAAAATAAATAAACGATATGAGCAATAATTAGAAATTAATAAGATATTTTAAAAACGGTAACATCAAAACAGATATTTCATAAATTAACTATAAAAAGACTTGTGTCAGCCTGTTTAACGCAAAGACATTTACTGCAAGTTTGAACTTTTGAAGTTCTTCCAATTCCACAACCCGATTAGGAAGATAATTCCACAAAGTGGTCACAGCTGGAATACTGTGCAGTATTGAGCCTTATGATGGAGAAGCCCTGACTATTTGAATTAACTGCATGCCTAGTATTACGAGCAGGATACAACTGTCCGGGAAGATCTGAATGTAAAGAATGATCAGAATTATTGAAAATCTTATGCAACACGCATAACGAACTAATTAAACGATGGTGCCAGAGATTTATATCTAGGTCAGGAATAAGAAATTTAATATACCGTAAGTTCCTGTTCAACAAATTAAGATGGAAATCAGCAGCTGAAGACCACACAGGAGAACAATACTCGAAACAAGGTAGAATGAAGGAATTAGAACACTTCAGAATAGATTGATCACCGAAAATCCTGAAGCGGATGAGCAACCGGATGGAGTAACGAGAACTTTGGGTGTTAAGGAAATGCCCCCCTAAATCTCGGTGAAGTCACTGGCAGCAGGGTGACGGATTGGGTTTAAGGCGATAAACAAGATGTCTTCAGCTTCTCGATGCCTGTCGGATGATCTTGCTGGAATTAGTATGAACCGACAGGGCTCACTGACCTTAGTTAGACAGGCACTGCACATCACAAGGACCTGGCTATCCTTTGATGAATTTAGCCAATGAATCCTCTATGGATTTAGTCAGTCTATGGAAAGAGAAAATGACAGAATGGCCCCAGTCCCGGACGTAGCGGGGTGTTAAGAATCTCCCGGTTTATAAATACCAACGAAAAATGGAAAATTGGTAACTGGAATGTTAGAAACATGAATCAGATTAGGAAGCTACAAGTGGAGAATCAATTTATTAAATATAGTTTGGATGTCTTGGCCCTAAGTGAAACACGTTGTAAGGGGACTGGTGAAGAAATCTTACATCAAGGGAATATATGAATCTACTCGGGAAGAACAGATAGCGTTGGAAGAGAAGGGATGGGTATGATAACGACACCAAAAGCAGAAAAGGCATTAACGGAATGGAGATGTAAATTGTAGATTGTTACTTGCAAAGTTTAAATCAAAAGCACTGCAATGTGAGAATTATAGTTTGTTATGCACCAATATATAATTCCTACGAAGAAAGGAAAGATGAATACTATGAAGAACTGCAGAGTGTAATGGATGAGATCCCAGAGAGAGATATGAAAATTGTGATTGGTGACTTCAATACTAAAGTTGGAAGGAATAATCAAGGTATAGAGAATGTGATGGGTGTTGAGGGTCTTGGTGAAGTTGCAAATGTAAATGGACATTTTTTAAAGTTTTTGTTCAACAAACAATCTTGTTATTGAAGGTACTCTTTTCCAGCACAAGAACATCCACATATATACATGGACTTCACAATGTGGCAATTACAAAAATTAAATAGATCACAAAGCTATTAACAAAGAAAGAGGGAGGACTCTGAAAAATGTAAAAAGCTACAGAGGTGCAGATACTGATAGTAATCACCAGCTCCCCATTGCCCCGCTGAAATGAAAATTGAAATCACGCAACAGAAATATAGATAGAATACCTAGGTTTGATACAACTAAGCTTCTAGAAGATTGAGCACAGAGAAACATTTGCAATTGAATGTAGGAATCGATTTGCAGTCTTGGATACTTTGAGAGACAAAGAGCAGACGATTAATGAAGAATAGTGTGAAATTAAGAACATACATCATGCAGTTACAAGAAGAAAAGCATGGATATCAAATGATACGTGGGGTACTACAAAAAGGAGGCAAACACAGAAAATGATTGTTGAAAGTTTCCGAAGAAGTAATGAAAATTACAGTACAAGATAGGGCATGCTAAGTATTTCAGTATTGATAAGTAGGGTCGAAAGAAAAGTCAGGAAAGACTGGAGAAAATATTTGTACGGAATTTTCTACGACCAGCATCATTAACATTTTTTCACAACGAGCGCATGAATTTTTAATGTTCACTTTTGACTACCTCAAAATCTCTATATCAGTGAGCTTCGGAGTTGGAATGTTTATCTAAGAATCTAACTTTCCACAAAAAGGGGACTTACGGCGAAGAGCTAAAATAATGGATGCGAAAATTAACAAACTGCTACATACGGAAGCCAGTATGAACTACCAGCTGAACCATTATAGCCTTGGGCTTTTCTCGTATAAAATGTGCAAATGGCAACAGCTAATACTTTACACAAGTCTTTAAAAGTATTTTACAACCAATGAAGTGTGACTAAACAAGAAACAGTTTGGTACAACTGTATACATGTATCTGTTACAGCATTCGATCGTTTTAATTGGATCTGAAATACGAATGTTAATTGACATGGTCCGAGTCTTCCATCCTTGTCAGTCAAATGACTAAATGATTATTGGCTGATTAATTAAAGGTTTGCGATAATTCCTGCTCCGTACTAATTCCAAGGCATATCTATTTAACTAGATCGACACAATGTGACTGATTTCAGTTCTATTTTAAGTATAATCTGTTGCGCGGAATAATGGAAGAATGCAGAGGCATAACAAAAAAAACACATCTACAGCAATTACTAATGCCACGACAAAGAACTATGATTATGCGATATAACATTTTCTTTTTATTCGGTTATGCCGTCCATTTTGATACTATGCTCATGAAACCGTTGTCACTGTCATAAGTAAGTCATTTAAAACACTGAATATTCCGGAATTGGTGTAATCAGGTGTCTATCTATGAAGTGTTGCACTCAAACTTGGGCGAACTGCAAGCTACAATTCCAGTATGTACAGCAGTTCACGGATATGCGTAAACACAATCGTGTACTTGTCACAATTGCCTTGGAGTTTTATTTCTGGAACTTAAGCACCACAATACTGCTCTGAGTCCGAGGAGATCATTCAGGACCGAGATATATCTGAGAAAATCCTGCAGTTGTACTATTAAGTCAAAGTTCAAAGAGGCTGAACAGCAAGACGGAAGTTGGAATGGGGGTAAAGTAGACTAAAAAGAGGGTGCTGATTGGGACCAAAAAGGACTCGGCAAAATCCTTATGTAATGTCTCTCATGACGGTAATGTATCTATTGTATACAGTAGACACCACACCAGTTTAAATGTTATTTCTGTGAGTTGGAAATAATTAGGTCAGGAATTCATTAATTGCAATTTATTGCACTTATTTTTTTTTTATAGAAAATAAATAATATATTCCTATATATTAGGGACATCTCATTATTTCAACTATTTTGTTTATCTGCTTATCTTTCATACATTTGAAAGCTAAATGGGAAGAATTCAGGGTTAAGAATCCTTTACTGTATAGGGTAGGTTTTTAAAACATATATTGATGATATGCTCTGTTACCCCTTCTTCTCCTCTCTACATCTCTCTTACATGCACTTTCATGACCCTTCTCAAATGTTCAGTAACTAATGAGAAGAAACGAGCTATTACTTTAACCCTCTGACATTTTCTCTGAACTGATCTTTGTTTCCATGCATTATCAAGTTTCCCTTCGAGGGCAAACATCCTCTCTTCTCATTGTAATTCTCTCTCTCTCTCTCTCTCTCTCTCTCTCTCTCTCTCTCTCTCTCTCTCTCTCTCTCTCTCTCTCTCTCTGTTCGTGTAACACAGCAGCCTTCATTATCTTGAAGGGAGTCCTGGTTGGAGCCTCTTGGGTACTGGTCTTTTGCGTATTTGAGGTACCGGGGAATTACTATTATTATAATTACTATTTAAATCATTATCGCTACTTAGGTTCTTATACGCTTACATAGCTCCGATTATCGGGTTTCCATAATCACATTCATCTTACTTTTCTCGTTTAACAATTATATATCCGTTTACAATCAAATCAAAGACAGCACCATCCTTATCAATTATTGTTATTGCACCAAGCTGAATAGCTTTCCAGACGAGAACATTGTTTTTTCTTCTCGACAGACTCCAATTTAAAAAAACCCTGAGTTAATTTCCCTGATGAGATTAAACAATAACAGTTTGCTTGCGTAAACTCTAGAGTTCTTGGGTCTTTCTCTCGCTCTCTCTCTCTCTCTCTCAGCCTTGTATTCATTCAAAGATTAAGTGTTTACAAGACTCGGCAATTAAACTAACCATTTTCTAATGTCTGATTTGCAACATGCAAGTTCGGAGAATAGTCCTTAACCATAAATGTTTTTTTTTTAAACTGGGCCTCGAAGTGTGTTCCCTCTGCAAATGAATTACACGATAAATTCGTAATCACACTCAATGTACTATATGTATGCTGTCTGATAACTAACTTTCAAACCTGATATTATCATCACATATCAGATAACGTGTAAGATAGAAACGAACCTCTTTACGTTATGCTATATTTGAACCATTTGCTTATAAATGTTTGAATAGCTATTATTTCTTCTATACTACTAAAGATAAACAAGGCAACACCCTCGAATTCTTGCCAGTTTGTTATGAAACGACAGCCCTTCCTGTTCTCCTCACACCGAGATAAAGAGAGACAGATTATAACACTTTTAATGGATTTCTTTAGGGATGACAAACTTCGCTCTAAAAAAAGATAAGACGATGACCCAACTTTTCCAAACTTAAACAAGATTATTAACACCATCAATGTGCAATATTCGGCAAAAAACATCAGTTCAGAAATAAAATCTAAATAAGTTCATATCATTAGATTCAGTGGCATTCTTCTTAAGTTTAAAGTGAAGAAAAATGATCTACTCTACAGTATACACCGAATACTATTACCCTATCTAATTTCAATTAAAAAAACAGCGTACTTACTTCAAATTCCAGTAGCGGATTCAATTTTTCTTCAATAAAATTTGATATAACGGGACAGAACTGGATATTTGAACAAAATTAATTGAATAATTTGGTTACCAGGTCCAGTACCACATTTCCTTATATACTTAGCATGTACACTATAAAAGGGGTAAATCATATAAAATAAATAACCATATATAATATATATACAAATATATAAACATATACATATATATGTACATATTTAATATTATAATATATATATATATATATATATATATATATATATATATATATATATATATATATATATATATATATATATATACACACACCATGAAATGAATTTCCCGTGAAAAATGGAGGCCTCAAGGGAAATGTGTTGTCATCTATGTTGTTTATTCTCCCCATGGATTTTGTAATGCACGGGATAGTTGGGGATGGCGGAGAAGGATTGGACTGAATTTGCAACAGGGAATTAGCGGATCTAGAGTATGCTGATAACGCAAAACGCCACAGAAATTGCATAGCTTAATTAAGAAGTTAACCGTGTTCACAGACTTTTTAAATATGAGATATGGGGACTTCACAATTTGAAATTATATCCCCTGGCGAAGCCGACATGTTCTTGTCTATACCGGTTTCAAAATTATAATGATAAAAACATTTACTATCGATGGCAATCAAATTAGTGAACCCCGTAACACATATGATACAAGTTAGTATCTGAAGCAAAAAATATCCGTCCAAAAGTTCACACGAAACCCCTTTCACTTCTAGTGACAATGTCCTCTTTCCCAGTGGATATATAGGAATGAAAAATCCGCCTAAGTAATGAGACATTCTGCAAGGGAAATTGGCTTCCAGGGAATGATGCAAAGCAGTTAAATAATTTCAGGTTTTATCGCTATACCTACTGAGGAATGAATCAATCTCCGTTGCGAATTTCGACGTCTAAGAACGTGGGGGATTTAATAAGAGGGAATGTGCAAATTAGTACCTGATTATCAGACGGACCAAAACATTTTACAATCTATTCTTATTAATGAAGAGAGAGAGAGAGAGAGAGAGAGAGAGAGAGAGAGAGAGAGAGAGAGAGAGAGAGAGAGAGAGAGAGAGAGAGAGAGAGAGAGAGAGAGAGATATGGCCCTTTTAGTCCCCATCAGATATCAAAACATTTCGGTCATGAATGATTTCGTTTAATTTCATAATATAAACAAGAAGTTTTCAATTAAACTTAAAAACTAAAAATTCCTGCATTTTGCATTTAAAATTCAATAATAATGTCCCCCATCCTTTTTTATTATAAATGATGACTGTTTATTACCTCATCAATTGTTCTTAATACTTTGTCTTTCATAAAAAAATATCAAACATGACAAGAAAGATAAAAGCAAACAAACAAATAATCAACATGATTCATCACGGAAACTGGCAAACGAAACAAATATGTGCACAGGTTTTATTTATCTTTAGTTGATTTCTTGCAAAAATAAAATAGATAGTTATTCGAAATACCTATTCCTTTGTACGTTATTTCGTATCCTTTAGTTTACGTGATGTACAAAATTTATTCATCTTTGCTTACTTCCAGTTAATCGATCATAAATTTTCCCACACAAATATACAAATATGAAAAACACTGGGAAAATTTTTCACGCGATGTGTGCGATTTCGTCTATTTTCAAGACATGTTTTAATTTCTCCTGGTGTTTTTTCTAATATGGACATAACATGCGCCGGTGAGTTTTACACACACACACACATATGCATGCTTTCTATGAGATATTGTGTACACTGACATTTTTATGCATTTTTTCAGGAAAAAAAATATTTTTACAGTGAATGGATTCGTAATTTTTGTTAAGAAATAAACAAAAAAAAAACATTATTAATTATCATAGAAACTCAAAATATCAAGATTTACTATTCCGTCATCTCTGAAACAGATACCTGTATATATATATATATATATATATATATATATATATATATATATATATATATATATATATATATATATATATATATATATATATATTCTTCTAGTCCCCTACATACAAAAAGACTATTCTTCAATACTGATAGGAATTTTCCCTTAATTTGAAAAAAAGAAAAAAATGATTTCTCATTTTCATCCTTGTCGTGACATTAGGATTTCAGTAAGAAGAAATAATTAATACAATTTATTTCATCACTAGAGGATAGAGGAAAAGAAAGAAATGCTGATTCTAATTGTGGAGGTTGCAATACAATATCTGTCCACAGAATCAAAGATAACCCTTAAAAGAACTTTCAACTAAAGTAACGAAAATAGTCCCATAATTTAGTAGCATTATCTCGCACAGAAAATTAACATAATTGTAAGCATATGCGCTGAATATATTTACCATAGTTATTAATAAAAATATTCGCAGAAATGAGCTACAAAAGCCATTCCAACAAGGAGATTAGAATGCAAGTCGGGTACTTTTGTATACTGTTACATAAATATCGACAAACGAGTTGCATCATTACTGTCATCAACATCGTCACCAACGGTAACGGTTAACTATTATTCGTTTTCGGTAAGTACAAGAAACTCATTCGTATGACTTATTTGACCTTTCACAGAGAACCGACAGCTAAATTAATCATGAACTTAAAAAAAAAAATTCTGGTTTACGAAAATCCCAGATATTAGATTATCCATTTCCTTTTCCC
This sequence comes from Palaemon carinicauda, assembly GCF_036898095.1. NCBI lineage: Eukaryota > Metazoa > Arthropoda > Malacostraca > Decapoda > Palaemonidae > Palaemon > Palaemon carinicauda. The sequence continues at coordinate 126,538,421 of NC_090744.1, read as the reverse complement.
CTTTCTCTGAATTTCATGACACGTCCATCAATTGACATATTGGAGGATATACATTAGTATCCCTTTTGAAAATCAGATGACTATAATTATGGAAATAAAAATCACATGATCGGTTGCGAACAAAACCAAATAAAACAGACTTGGGAATGTTATTTGCAGTCAAAGATAGAAAATAATAATCCTGAAATTAACCCAAAAGCTAATAGATCTAATGACTTTAATAAGTGAAAACTAAATGATTTAATAAACTATGACATTTGACCAAACAAAAGTGATGATACCTGATTATTTGTTTTTGTTTGCTTGAGCACTAAATAATCTAAGGACTTTGTTTTCACTTATATTATTTGTTTACCTGAATGGCTAACTGGGGCGACTTAAAAATAAATTATTTGGGCAAGCGTAAACACACGTATCAACAAACAAATATACAATGCAGTGCATGCATTAACCACACACATGCATACACACACACACACACACACTTATATAATGCCTTTAGTGCACCACCTCGTGATGTGCAATGTGCAATGTGCAATGATGGCCCCAGCCCCAAACGGGACATATTTGGGAGTACGTGGCAGAATTTAACGTGGATACTTTTTAATGAAGAAATGGAAAAAAAAAATAAAACGGCAATATGAAAGTGAACTTATCAAGGAAGAAAGACTATCTAGCAAGACATTTAAGGATTGTGGTGGCCTATTGGAAACGTCCCTGACTGGTAATTGCCAAACTGGAGTTCGAGTCCCGCTCAAACTCATTAGTTATATTAGCTTCTGCAACCTCAGAATCCTTATGAGCTAAGATGGGCGGTTTGAAGGAGCAGCCATTGCCTAGCCCTCCCTGGTCCTAGCTTGGGTTGAGCTCTGATCATATATTTATATGATTAGTCTCTAGAGCATGTGCCTCTGCAATTCATGAGCGGCCTTTAAAACATGGCTTCCTCCACCCACTCTTCCCTGCTCTCGTTATTATGAACGCACATCGTGGAGTTAAGTTTCCTCAATGGACTTGCAGTTTTGAAATGCAGGTCAGCACAACCGATGTTGTGGGGAGAAGCGATACACGGAAACCCTTTCAGAGAGGAAAATGCAGAGTCAATATCCTTTACAAAGTTACGGGGATATAAAAAAATGCAACCTTTGGCATTACATTAATCTTTGAAATGGAGAAGAAAAACTGTAAATCATTAATTTCGCATAAAATCGGTTAGCTGACAGCACGTGAAAAATCACAGAAAACCAATGTATCTTTTAATCTCAGCAGTGCCTTCCTAAATCCCAGGAAGAAAAATGACTAAGGGCCTTTTCTAGGAGAGTCTGTTGGGGCTAATTAGTAACTTAAATGTTCAGTGGTCAGCAAAAGTGTTTGTCGCTGCCACGATGCAGACAAGAACGTTATGCTTTATGTGCGTGAAATATGACGATTAATGATAAATTTTGCACATTGAGACGTGTTTTTCATATTCAAATAAGCCATATATATTTTTTTTTTTATACATTAATGTCTGGATTCTCTTCGTGGCCTAGTGGTTTAGTCACTGTCTATACAAGCTTGCCGGACCAGGGTTCGATTCCCGGCCGGACACAAGCTCTTGTCTTTGTGTGATTTCGCCTGGGGCTCTGATCCCGAGGTCGTTAAGAGAATCCAGACATTAATGTATCAAAAATATATATGGCTTATTTGAATATGAAAAACACGTCTAAATGTGCAAACTTGCATAGACAGTGACTAAACCACTTGGTCACGAAGAGAATCCAGATATTAATGTATCAAAAATATATATGGCTTATTTGAATAAGCAAAAACATGTCTAAATGTGCAAAATTCATCATATATATATATATATATATATATATATATATATATATATATATATATATATATATATATATATATATATATATATACATACATATATATTCACGAAAGGAAAAATGAAAAAGACTTGATTGGAGTTAGTACTTTCATCCACTCAGGACATTATCAAACTCAGCAATGCTGAGTTTGATAATGTCCTGAGTGGATGAAAGTACTAACTCCAATCAAGTCTTTTTCATTTTTCCTTTCGTGGCTATAATACATTTTATATTCATCACGTGTCAGCTTTCGTGATTTCTACATATATATATATATATATATATATATATATATATATATATATATATATATATATATATATATATATGTGTGTGTATTTATATTTATATATATATATTTATATATACATATATATATATATAAATTTATATATATATATATATATATATATATATATATATATATATATATATATATATATATATGTATATATATATATATATGTATATATATATATAAATTTATATATAATATATATATATATATATATATATATATATATGTATATATAAATATATATATAAATATAAATACATATATATATATATATATATATATATATATATATATATATATATATATAAAAATTTATATATATATATATATATATATATATATATATATATATATATATATATATATATATATATATATATATATATATATATATATATATAATATATATATATATATATATAGTCATGGTTTGACAAACACAGCGGTTCCTTTCAGTATTTATTATTCAAAACTCACGGTGCAAGACACAGTTCAGTACTGAATACTGAGAATAGTATATACAGGAAGTAAACAATGATTATGATAGTTAACAGCAATAGCAGTTAAGAACTATTACAGCAATAATTAGCTTAACAGTTATATGAATATTACTTCAGAGAATAACAATAGTTAGACAGTTAAGTATACAAACTATCTCACTCCCCTTCTTATTTATAAGACAATATATGAATAAATCGGGAATATAAACAAAATAAATTTACTAAATAATACAAGAATAAAATAACATAAAATAAATAATTGCTATTTAACAGGTTGCATTTATCAAGACGAGTATTATTGCCATAAGCAATTCTGATCGTCTTCCAACTCATTCTCGCTGTTAGAACATTCATTCCAGAATTCCTCCTCTTCCGATTCATAGGATCTTTTACTGGGATCTACCTGCAAACGACTTGGGGGATGGCGCTCCCGAGTAGACCGACGTATTCCTCCTGAACTACTTCCAATCCCTGACTCTATTCTGATGACTTCTTCATCTGAAAGATCAGCCAATGCGGTTTCCCAAGAATAATTGCTTACAGGGGCCTTCTCCATTCTGCATTACCCAAAGGGTCCGGTTGATAATCCTCATCTTTGGAAGTTTCCTTTTTTAGAACCTCCTCTGGACGTCGAGCCGGAGTCCCATAGACGAGCTCATGTGGAGTAAATGTAGTCGTAGTATTTACAGCTGTATTGTGAGAGAACTGTACCCTGGGTATCATTTCAGGCCAAAGATCCATATTATTGTGACACATGCAACGAACGTTGTCTAATAATTGATTTTGACGTTCTACCTGGGCCTGACTTCTTGGATGGTAAGGAGAACCAAAGTCCTGCTTAATACCAAACATGTTACACATTGCCTTGAAGATATCAGCCGTAAAATGTGATCCTCTGTCCGACATTATGACACGGGGCACCCCAAACATGCAAATCCCTCTTTCAACTAGAGTATCCACTACTGTTTTTGCTGAACAATCCTCAAGAGGTACCAAAACAACATAGCGAGTCAAAATATCTTGCATTTGAAGGATATAACGATATGGATGTGAGGATGAAATGGGAAACGGACCCATGAAATCAACTTGCACCTGTTCATTCATGTATTCCGGGAGCTCGCGGTTCTGAAAAGGGGCCTTCCCTGGATGCTTCGATCTTTTGTTACTCCCACATGCTTCACATTTACTGACATGTGCATGGACATCTGCCTTCATGCGAGGCCACCAGAAACTCTTCCGAGCTCTTTCCCATGTTCGATCACGACCCATGTGACCACTCATCGGACTGTCATGAATCATTTGAAGTGCATAGAGTTTCATATCTTTGGGTATTACAGGTAACCACTCTTCTTTCACGCCATAGGGATGTTCTTGTGAGCGTCTTCCTTTATAATCTATATAACACAGAATTCCATTTTTAGTAATACCCAAACGGTTACCATATTTGGCAAGCTCATTCTCCTCTGACACACACCCCGGTGAACTCGTATTTTTCATAAAGTTCACTACTTCCCTGATCCCTTCATCGCAATGCTGTTTTTCTAACATTTCATTGGGATCTACAAATACTGTGGCCCACTGCTGAGAAGATCCTACTGCTATACTTGCAATATGCAATACCAGATTTCCATCAGCACCAACTCTCGACAGATAATCAGCCATGGACATCACAGCACTGCGACCACTTTTATGAATTGGATTTATGTCAAACTGCTGAATTGTTTCAATCCATCTCCCTCGACGCCCTCTCTCTTCTCTAATATCCAGGGTGTTTAGCCATCTTAATGCCTGATGGTCCGTTATCAGATCAAACGGTGCAGAGGAGAGGTACATCCGAAATCTCTTTATCGCCAGGATAACCGCCAGTAATTCCTTTTCTGTCGTTGAATACCTCTGCTCGGATTTGGAGAATGTATGGTGGTAAAAGGCAATTGGTAACAGTTCCTTGGATGCTGACTTGTTGGCTAACATTGCTCCTGCTCCAACATCACTTGCATCAGTAATAAAAACAAACCGTTTACTATAGTCAGGGAGATGGAGTGCCACAGCATTTGCTACCTGGTTTTTAAGCCTCTCAAAAGCCTCAACCATCTCGACCGACCAATGCAATTTCTGGTGTGGGTTTTTTTCCAAAGCCTCATACAGGGGCTTAGCAGTCTGTGACATCCCTGGAATCCATTTTTGCACATAAGAAAATGCCCCAATGGCCTGACGCAACTGCCTGACAGTCAAAGGCCTAGGAAGATCCCTCAGTTGATGAACTCTTTGCTCACTAATGCGAAGCATGCCATCACCAACCACAGAACCCAGATACTCCACTTCACGAACCCCAAATTTACACTTAATCGGGGCCAGCGTAAGCCCAGCATCACGAATCCTGCTCAACACATTTCTGAGCCTTGCTATGTGTTCTTTCCATGTTGAACCCCAGACCAGTATGTCGTCGAGATAACACAATGCATCCGTATAGTTGCAATCACTGAGTATTGTAGCCATCATCCGTTGAAACGTATAACCTGCCCCTTTCAGACCAAAAGGAGTTCTACCATGCCATTCGAACTGCCCCCATGGGACTACAAAGGCTGAGACCTCACAATCCTCCCTCCGAAGAGGCCTCTGATGGTATCCAGACTTTGCATCAAGCACTGAAAAGTATTTTGCCTGACCAAGTCTATCAAGAAGATCCTCGACGACAGGAATTGGATGCAATGTTGCTGGCTGGGACACGCTATTTACTCCCCTATAATCAATAGCCAACCGAAGGCTTCCATCAGCTCGACGAGCGCAAACAAAAGGAGCTGCCCAAGGGCTACATGATTTCTTTATTACGCCCATATCCTGAAGTTTGCTTAGCTCCTTCTTGACTTCTGCCTCCAAAGCAGGTGACAACCGCCGCGGTCTATTTGCTATTGGTGCTGAATCTGGGTTAACTCTGATGGTGTGTTCCACCCCTATCTGTACCAGCGGCAGTGGGCCTCCATTATAGAAAACATTCTTGAACTCATGAAGTACCTTGTCCATTTCCTCTTTCTGCTCAAAAGTAAGAGACTCTCCAAGGATGAAATTTCCTCTTTTCCCCTCAATTGAACTTGAAAGGCTATGGTTGCCATCGTATCCTACCACACTGGGCTCTAGTTCCCCGATCTCCTCTCCACTCTGCACAGTTTCGCTTTTATCCGATACATTTGCAACTCTCACATACATTTTCTTCTTGATTGAACCTTGGATGCAGCAATGTGGGGGGGCAACCGGAGAACCCTCAGGGCGTCGGGGACACAACAGATACTGCTCATCTGGAACCATCCCATCAGCTGAGCAGCATATAAATAATTCTGTCCTAGGAGGTATCACAACTGCATTCTCAGCTCTAACAATGAGCTTCACCACTCCACCAGAGCATGATTTATGTGATTGTGTCCTTTCCCCAGTATTCAAGGGCAATGATAATTTTATTGGATCCACTCGCAACCTCCCTTTTGTCAAATCTAGAGTGACTGTGCCAAGTTTTATCCACAAGTCCATCCCAAGTATCACTCTAGTAACAAGTTTAGATACCACAACGAACCTATGTTGTCTCACTATGGTTTTGCCTAACTTTATATCCATCAGAATTTCTCCCTCAATTTGAAGTTCTTCACTGCTCGCTCCGCAAGCTGTAATATTCCTTGAGCCGACAAGAGATTTCTGAGCATCACTCAAGATATCCTCAGAAACTAAGGAATAATCACTTCCGGTGTCCACCAAAGCATTATACTTAGTTTTCATCATCTCCACAGTAACGTAATTTGTAATATTTTTCAATATCCGAGTTGCTGTTTGGCTGGAGAGCACATGCCGATATCTCATTTGACCCTTCACCCTTGGCTGTACCAAAGCCACAGTGCGTTGGAAAGCGGAAGTAGAATTAAATTTTACAGACTGCTCCAAGCTCCCGTGTGGAGCAGTCATCACTGAAAATTTCTTCCTTGAACCTGGGGAGGGTACCAAGCAGGATTTTCATCTTTCCTTCGTGCACATGCTTTCCATCCACCCGTATGTGTCATTTTACAATAATAACACTTAAATTTACGAGAAGTATAGGATTCCCTCTTCTTGCTGCCCCATGATCCAGCATTAGCATTTCCTCGTACAGTTGCAACCTCCATATTTTCCGGTGTGTCCTCCATCAAACAGACATTGGACGTACCCTCAATTTGATTCACATGGACACTGGGATTCCTAGGTCCTGTAGCTTTAGTTGCTCGTTTAGTAGACAACGCTGCCAATGCAATTTTTACCACCTCATCATACGACTTGGCAGTCTCCTCTGACTCCATCCACTTCTCTCTAATCAATTGGGATCGAACATCTGCATCGTGCAACCCCGATAGAAATCGCCATACAACACGCTTCCGTACAATATCAGTTGGTTCTTTAGCAAATGCTTGACCTGCCAACAGTTGCAGACGAGTCATATAATCACTCAGACTCTCCCCTTGCAACTGTATAGATTCCTCAAACCTCAGAATCCTTACTTCAATTGCATCCGCCGTGAGAATCCGCTGCGCAAGTCTGTCCATAATTGCAACATCGTCCTTACACCACTCAGGGTCCTGTAACGACTGTTGCTCAACATAGTTGGCTGTTGGTCCCCTAAATTGTAATCTCAGCATGAGGGCCCTATATCCTGCGTCGCGCCAAGACGGTACTCCTCGTAGTAAGTTTGCTTGCTTGACTAACGAGAAATGCGATGAAAAGGACTGCCAAGACATTGGAGACACATCATCCCCAAAAGACACACTCAGCATAATCTCCTTTGCCACAGGGTTATGTTCGGTAGGCGTGGATTCTGATATGCTGCCACCAGTCATGGTTTGACAAACACAGCGGTTCCTTTCAGTATTTATTATTCAAAACTCACGGTGCAAGACACAGTTCAGTACTGAATACTGAGAATAGTATATACAGGAAGTAAACAATGATTATGGTAGTTAACAGCAATAGCAGTTAAGAACTATTACAGCAATAATTAGCTTAACAGTTATATGAATACTACTTCGGAGAATAACAATAGTTGGACAGTTAAGTATACAAACTATCTCAATATGTATATGTATATGTATATGTATGTATATATAAATATATATATATATATAAATATAAATACACACACACACACACATATATATATATATATATATATATATATATATATATATATATATATATATATATATATATATATATATATATATATATATATACTTCCATCCTTCATATGAACATTCAGAGCTCCATATTCCTGATTACCATTTGTATTTACCCTTATTTTCACTTAACCTGAATACTTTCAGTATTTCTGTAGTCTCGACAATTTCTCTTCACTGTTTTTGTTAACACATCCTCTTCAGAAAATATAAACTAACCACTACTCCGTCAAATAGCCCCTTTCTTTTCCCCAAATTTTGTACTTACTGTTTATCACATTTATTTTTTTGTCTTCTCCCCCACTCCATCCACAAGGATACAACGCCCTACAACCTTGATGTATCATTATTTCGCATCTACTTTTAGAGGAAACCCAGTCACTCTCCAACCAACATATTCTGAAACACGATTTACTTTCATCATAGGAGATTTTAATTATGGGTAACAAATTATCTTTGATGCAATACTTATTTTAACGTCCTCTACTGTATAATCTGTAGTGTTTCTTCTAGGCCCATGTATGACACATACTGTACAGGTGTGTGTATGTATACACACACACACACATACACACACACACACACATATATATATATATATATATATATATATATATATATATATATATATATATATATATATATATATATATATATATATATATATATATATATATATATGTGTGTGTGTGTGTGTGTGTGTGTGTGTGTGTGTGTGTGTGTGTGTGTGTGAATTTCAATGACTTGTAAGATAAACAAGATATATATTTTTTTTCACAAGCCACAAAAAAAAAAAAAACCATTATAGAGCAATAAGTGATATGTGAAGGGAATACAATTTTTGTTTAACGAGTTAATATGTCTCAACCTTTGTGAGTTTGTTATGGGAAAAATGTAGACTTTCTGGAATAATAGTTAAGAGAGTTTCAGACTCATTAAATTTAAGCAGCTCATGGCATTCAGGTTCTCGATATTGATAAAAAAGAATATAATGTTTTTAAAACACAACGTTTTTTTCCTAATCAATTAAAATTAATAACACAGATATTATCAAAAACTTAAATAAATGCTGAGAGAGAGAGAGAGAGAGAGAGAGAGAGAGAGAGAGAGAGAGAGAGAGAGAGAGAGAGAGACTGTTCCGTGGAGCCACGTTAATAGATATCACCCGAGGCGGAATCTGCCATTCATTTTGACTTTTACTGGAATTCAGTGGCTGAGATCATGAATGAAAAACTTGCAGGTGTGGGAAGTGCGTGTCTCTGCATGAAAGAGAAGCGGATGGGGTTAGTCGGACAGACAGAAAACTAGGTTTAAAAGTGTAAAATTATTTAGGGAAAAATTATTCGCAAAATCTCTATTCTGATTTTTATATTCATAGTTTTCCGCTAAAAATATTCTTTATCTATTTTGAGGTGACTGACTGATGATATTCTGCAATTTAAGCTTCAAAGAACAACTGTTTAGTAGACACCGATAAATATATTTAAGGACTCAATGAATATGCTGTAGGTATAGTATGCAGTAATGCAAATTTACAATTTAATATCAATATGAGTGACAATGTAAGAACGTAATAAAACGTTATTAATTAAGAAAATTCTAAAAGGTAATTCTTTAGCGAATGAAAAAATAATGCGATTTTCAAATGATATCTAATGAACTATTTTTAATAAGAAAATATATCACTGATTTACTGAAACAGTCGTTAGAAAAACAAGATACCTTTCATAGGCACAAACTCACATCCTGATAACACAACTTAACGGATCAAGAAATAATTCAATAGAAAGAGATGTACACAAACAAATAAAGTGGCATGCAGAGAGAGAGAGAGAGAGAGAGAGAGAGAGAGAGAGAGAGAGAGAGAGAGAGAGAGAGAGAGAGAGAGATTAACCCACAAAAAAGATAATAGCTGTCTTTCCCTAGAAATAAAAAAAAAACACCGAATGATGTTAACAAGAATAATCGAGACATTGGAAAACTACTCAGTATATTATTTGTATGAATGGGTCCTTTCTGAAATTGTGCCCATTAAAACTTTGTCATAGTTGCTGATTTCCCTCTTTTTTTGTTTTTCATCCCAAAGGTGACTGGTTATGGACGGGTAAGAGGGGGGTACAGTATATGAGATGAGAGCTCTATTCTACTGTACCATTGTGTAAGTCGGTGCTTGCTTCTAAATCATTCGTAGATTAAAACCATTGTGACGGGTTTCATTTCAGTTATTCTTCTGGCAGGCAGTGTATGTGTGTGTGTATTTTTCTGTGTATGTAACCTGGATGCATCCCAAATAAGGCAACCCTTTTGGCTGATGTTTTTGACAGTAAACAGAGTAATGAAAAACTTGAACTTCCTCATTCCTGTTTTCCTGAGGCTGAACTAACTAGTTTAGCTTTTCGATCTCGTGAGATTAAAGCTCTGTTGATGGACCTTGATGCTTATGGAGGTGTAGACCCTAATGGTATTTTTCCTTTGTTTTTTATAAAGACAGCAGATTTTTTAGCTCCAAAGTTATCTGTTATTTTACGCAAGTTAGCAAGAAGAGGAGCTTTTAGCACTTGTTGGAGAATTGGTAATGTTACTCCTCTATGTAAATGTGTTTGTGGTAGCTCAAGTCCCACTGATTACCGCCCAATTTCCATAACTCCCACATTATCTAAAGTTTTTGAACGTCTTCTGGCAAAACGTCTTAATAGGTTTGCTGAAGGTAATCATCTATTCCCTAGTTTGCAATTTGGTTTTCGGAAAGGCCTTGGAGCATGTGATGCCCTTCTTACAATCTCCAATGCAGTACAGAAATCCCTTGATTGTGGTCGGGAAGTTCGTATGATTGGTCTTGATTTTAGTGCTGCCTTTGACCGTGTTAATCATGAGGCCCTTGTTTTCAAACTGAAACAGTTGGGTGTGGGTGGGTCGTTTCTTAGCATTATTATTGATTTTTTAAGTAGTAGATCTCAAAGAGTTGTTGTTGATGGGCACCATAGTGAGTATAGGAATGTGATATCCGGTGTTCCACAGGGTAGTGTTCTTGGCCCATTACTTTTCATACTATATACACATGACATGTGGTTTGGCCTAGAAAACAAGCTTGTTGCATATGCAGATGATGCTACTCTCTTTGCATCAATTCCATCCCCTGAATGTAGATCTGGGGTTGGTGAATCCCTTAATAGAGATTTAGCTAAAATTAGTGCATGGTGCAAATTATGGGGTATGAAGTTGAATCCTAACAAAACTCAAAGTATGATTGTAAGTAGGTCAAGGACGGTGGCTCCTCAACATCCGGATCTCAATATTGATAATGTTTCTTTAAATTTGTATGACTCTTTAAAAATTTTAGGCGTGATTCTTGACAGCAAATTTACTTTTGAGAAACATATAAGGTCTGTGTCTTCTTCAATTGCACAAAAAATTGGCTTATTGAGAAAGTCTTTTAAGATATTCGGTGATCAATCTATTCTGAAGAAGTGTTTTAATTCTTTTATTCTACTTTGTTTTGAGTATTGTTCTCCTGTCTGGTCTTCAGCTGCTGATTCTCATCTTAATTTGTTGGACAGAAACTTACGGTCTATTAAATTTCTTATTCCTGATCTAGATATTAATCTCTGGCACCGTCGATCAATTAGTTCATTATGCATGTTGCATAAGATTTTTCATAACTCTGACCATCCTTTAAATTCAGAT
>NC_090744.1:126517377-126518891 GCF_036898095.1 Palaemon carinicauda | reverse complement strand
CAAAATTAATCAATGCCTGAAAAAAAACTTGCAATTTTATGGGAAATAACTAAATGATTCCGTTTCGAATAAAAATATTCATACACCTATGCATAAACCTACATATATGTGTGTGTGTATATATATATATATATATATATATATATATATATATATATATATATATATATATATATATATATATATATATATATATATATATATATATATATATATATATGTATGTATGTATGTATATATATAGCGCGCGCGCGTGTGTGTGTAAGTATGCATTTATTTATTTACATTTGAATATTCATGATAGTCATATGTGTATGTGACGAAGCTTATATCGTTTCTAGTAAAATAAAACAAATCAGCCGAATGAGGAAAAGGACTTAAGATAGATATAAGGGAAGGAAAGGAAGAGCTGAACAAGGAAAGATTTGGACAATCCAACTTCCTCTTTTGTATGTTACTGAAGTCTCTTGGTCGGATTGTCTAAACGTCTTTTTAACAGCTATTTGCACGAGCCATAATAAAAAATAAATTTTCAGTAGTCATATAACGCTGAAAATGTAATAAAATTTTTGAAAATGATATCTATCTAATATTGCATTTCGTTATCAGTGCTTCAGAACAAATAGATATGTAAAACCTTTGTGGCTATTCATTTCATCAGAGGACAGGGTATTCATGAAGGTTATTGCAGTAGTGTCAATCGCTTTAATTAGAATACGTCTATCCCAAATGTCAACATCATTTCAGGATCATATATCACAGAATATTTCCTCCTAATGTGATATTCCGTCGTCTGATCGTTTAATTCAACAGTTGACCATATTATTACTTTATTGGTTGAACGATTAGTCTTTTGAGTTTTACTTTGTTACACCCCGGGTGTTCATGATCAATGAATTCCTTGTTTCACTGGTATCCTGACTGTCTGGTTCTTCAATTGATTAGTTAATTTCCCTCTTGTTTATTCCTGTGAGAGTTTCAACTATATCCATATTTTTAAATCGGGTGATTTTTTTTTTTTTTATTGATCTGTTGATTATTTCACCGATTTCATTCTTTATTGTTTTGGTGATTGTTTCATTAGTTATTCATTGATCAATTGAATATATATCCCTATTGACAATCTTGTGATTGTTTCTCTGATATTGATATATCAAATTTGGAGATTGTTCCTCTAATTTTCCTATTTTCCTGTGTTTTTTTGTTTTTCCACTGATATCTTTTAGTCTGCGATTCTTTAACTGATATCGCCATTAGTTTCTCAGGTGATTGTTTTACAGATGACTTCCTATGTTAATCTGGTGGCTGTTTAATAAAATTTCCCTATTGCTGACCCTTAGGATTGTTTCAAAGATTTCCTTATTTGTTAATCGGGTGATTGGGTCACTGATTTGTGTATTGATTAATCTGGTGACCGAGTCACTCATTTTTTTCATTAATCAATCACAGAATTCTTTAATTGTTTCAATGATGTTCATATTGATGTTACTTATGAATAATTATCCTTTCTATAT
>NC_090744.1:126482377-126504877 GCF_036898095.1 Palaemon carinicauda | reverse complement strand
AACAATACCTTGCTAGGTATTTATTTATTAAGCATTACCAGGATTCAGTTTTGCACCAATTTTTACTTGAAGCTGCTAAACAGTATCCACCTTTAAGTGACACTCACCCACCATCACCACCTAGGGAATCCTTTTCTGATGACGACGACGACGACACTGTAGATGAGCCACAACCTTCTTGTTCTGGATATAAACCATCAAAACGTTTGTGTCCATCCAATTAAGGTAAATTTTTAATTGTATTTCAATTAGTATTGTAACATAATATACTTCCCAAGTTAGGTTAGGTTAGGTTGGTTTGATCTGGTTAGGTCATTTAAACACTATCCGGGGAGGTACAGGGGCGCAGAGCACCCCGGTCAGGGCTCCGTGTCCTAGGTTAGGTTAGGTTGGTTTGATCTGGTTAGGTCATTTAAATACTATCCGGGGGGGTATGCGGTCAGGGCTCCGTGTCCTAGGTTAGGTTAGGTGTCCTAGGTTAGGTTAGGTTGGTTTGATCTGGTTAGGTCATTTAAATACTATGGGGGGGGGGGTTATGCGGTAAGGGCTCCGCGTCCTAGGTTAGGTTAGGTTGGTTTGTTCTGGTTAGGTCATTTACACACTATTGTGGGGGGGGGGGGGGGGTACGGGGCAGCGGAGCCCCCCAGTCAGGGCTCCGCATCCTAGGTTAGGTTAGGTTGGTTTGATCTGGTTAGGTCATTTAAACACTATCGGGGGGCTCTGCCCCCCATCAGGGCTCCGCGTCCCAAGTTAGGTTAGGTTGGTTTGATCTGGTTAGGTTAGCTGTCCTAGGTTAGGTTAGGTTTGTTTGATCTGTAGGTGCTCCTAATTCATTAATTCATATGCTGTTTTGTATCCATGGTGATTTACCCCACCCAAAACCCCGTGTTCCCAAAGGGTCCCCAACCTTGTTGGATGTAGTAGGGGGTATAAGCTACTAACTGAAAAACAACTTATTTCTCCGAACTATTACTATCGTAACCATTCACAACACATTAAAACACACACGAAAATATATAATTACTCTACAAAAATGGAGTTGGAACTACTGTAAAAATTTACCATTTTATTTTATTGTTTTTAATCGTCTGTTGGTTGTTGTTATTCACAATACATTGAACAGAATTAGATTGGGTCCGGTAAGATAGTCATTGACGTCTAAAAGGGCAATCACAAAATTCCATTTCAAAACCAATACTGTGGTTGTTGGATTGGGTAACAATAGGTCAGAAAAGGACGAATCAGAATGTATTAAAAGAGAATGGGTGACACAAGTATCAGAGAAACTAAGAAATAATTCCATTGACGGTGACCAAGAATGGAAATGGTAAGCAAAGGCTGGTTTTTTATTACAAACTTTTTAAGGATTTAATCAGTCTACAGTCTGCTTATCGCATAGAAATCTATTAAAACTTTGCCAATATCTTTCTCATTGAGGAAAAATTTAAAAGTTTTTATAATGGATTATCTTTAGATATTTTTGAAAGCGGCGGTACATCTTTACTAAAGTTCTTAAGTCTGTTAGATATTGGAGATCTAAGGAAGTGAAGATTTTAGTATTTTTAGATGATAGCATAGGTGCGGATGGTTGTTTTGAAGGGCCATTGAATGCTAGCTATTTACTTTAAAAAGCTTCAAGATTTGGATTTATTTACAAGAAAGTATAATTGGTTTTCAGACTCTAAATTGTATTTGGAAAGGTTTACAGTGGACAAATACTGAAGGCAAATTTCGTAACTACAGTATTAGGATAAACTATGTCGTTAAAGACCTTGTTTAGATGCCAAACCTTCTGAATTTACAATAAGGTTATTTTAACGAATATCTTTTGGACAGAATTGCCTGTTACATAATTTCCACGAAATTTGTCGTGAGAGGTATTGTTAAAATGAAAACGGTAAAGTATTTCTGTAGTTTTACATATTGAGCAAAGCTAGTTGGGAACTTAATGGGGAAATATCAGATGCTCTACTTGAGATCGCGTTTTGACGCAGAAATTCATTCTTTTTATTTTGGTCGTTACTTTAACTATATACTTGCATCAGACTTATTTAACCCATTACTTCATTGTGACGCCTAAGATGTAGACAATTTATCGCTATATTGTGACGCCTAAGATGTAGGCAGTTTATCACTATATTGTGACGCCTAAGGTGTAGGCAGTTTATCACTATATTGTGACGCCTAAGGTGTAGGCAGTTTATCACTATATTGTGACGCCTAAGATGTAGGCAGTTTATCACTATATTGTGACGCCTAAGATGTAGGCAGTTTATCACTATATTGTGACGCCTAAGATGTAGGCAGTTTATCACTATATTGTGACGCCTAAGATGTAGGCAGTTTATCACTATATTGTGACGCCTAAGATGTAGGCAGCTTAGCACTATATTGTGACGCCAAAGATGTAGGCAGTTTAGCTCTATATTGTGACGCCTCAGATGTAGGCAGTTTAGCACTATGTTGTGACGCCTCAGATGTAGGCAGTTTATTACTATATTGTGACGCATCAGATGTAGGCAATTTATCACATTGCAAAGCCTCGGATGTGGGCAATCTTATCAATATATTGCGACGCCTCATAGGAAATTTACCGCTATATTGCGACGCTTCAGACAAAGGAAATTTACCGCTATATTGTGACTCCTCAGATTTAATAGTTATATTGTGACGCCTCTGGTGTTGGGAAATTTATATGTTGTGACACCTCAGTAGTAGGTTTGGAGTAATTTTGAAGTTTTTAGCGATGAATACAGCGAATTTTTTTTTTGTTATCATGAAAACTGTGGTTGGAAACTGGACAGCAAATGAATCTTTAAAATTAAACATGAAGGAGCAGGAGGCAGTCGACAGAATTATGTAAAGTACTTTGACAATGTTTGAACATTGTTCCAGATAACAAAATTTTTTTCGATTTTTATGAAAGTAGGTAGCAAAAAGCCAGGTTTAGAAATCATAGAAAACCAATGAATTTAAACTTGTACTGAATACACTGTTCAGGTCATCAATGTATGTTTGGCCAGAAAGAGTATCAAAGAGCGGATTTTTTGAAGTGTTGTCAACTAACATGGATGAATGGTCAATTCTTGCTTACATTTTTCAGAGTTATGGACTTGTGAGAGTTATTCATTCTTTAGACTGTTTTGCCACTTTTAAAAATATGTTGAGGTTTTTGATCTCTAATATTGGTGTCCCGGTACAGAGGGAATCGATGCTTTAACTTGAGGTTTGGTGCTTTATACCAAAGGTTATTAATAAAATGGAAGTAAAAATTCTTCACTTACGTAGAATATTCCAGAGTGAAAGTTCTCTTCATCTTGACTTTTGATATTATCGAGGGAAACTTTATTGTTAAACTTTGAGTGTTTACGTAACAAAAGGTTTATTACACACGGCAAAGTTAAAAAAAAAATGGAATTTAACCTTGGTATAGAAGGAAGTTTTTTGAAATTATAAGCATATATGTACAATGTTTTATTTTTGGAATCTGCTTTCCAGGATCGTGGATGCAATGAAATGCCAGCAGTCGTCTTTGACGGTGGCATCTAATTTGGACAGGAAATTGGGGGACCTCAGTTGTCATGGTATCTTCTATCATCGAGGAATGACAGCACCGACAAGGCCTACAAACTTGTCTTTCAACAAAGAGAAACTTACAAATATGGTCACGAGCAAAGCGAAATGCCATTGTATGTTGCTTTATTTATCACGCTGTTATTAGATTCCGGTGCTTTAGTAATCTCCAGTGATCAAGCTATTTATGCCATAACGCGCATGCATGAAATGAGGGGTTACATAGATCCAACGGAAAATTCACTTGTTAAATCTTTGCAAGCACCTGTGAAACATTAAGCTGGTAGATCGGTGCATACAAAGGATCTTTTTGATAATCAGGTGTTGCAGAATCGGCGCGGTTTATATTTTCCTATATTGAAAAACTTCTTTATTATTTTGATAGATCATTAAAGTTTTCTTATCTGAGATTTGGGGAATTAAGTTTATTGTAATTTGAAAGATTTCTCAGTCGAACAGAAAAAATGAAAAATCACCAATGCTGCGAAGTTTTTGATATCTGAAGTTGTCACAAATGCTTTTCCATATTTGATGTATTTTGCATGATACAGAGGAAGCTGGAATTATTTTGTCCTTTGATCGATTTATCTTTAAGAAGTTTTTTTTAAAAAGCTCCTGTAATGTAACCAAACAGAATTTTTTGTTAAAACTGTGGCTACAAGTTCAAACATTGCAAACGATAACGTCAATGATAGGTGTCTTCTTAGACATGAGTGTTGGTAGTCTGTTTCAAGTAAACATGTTTGTCAAAGGCTTCAAAAAGAGGTTAAATGTGTAAATCATTCAATCGGAACATTTATTTCTTTCTCTCCATTTCTTTCCTTCTCTCCCTTTCTTTGGTATTATCTAGGGTCAACCGGCACGGTGCGCTGTAATGCAATTTAATGTTTTATTATGTTTATACCTGTAGAGAAGGCGGAGTGGAGTGAGGACTTCTTGTTAACATCATTCGGTGTTTTTTTTTTTATTTCTAGGGAAAGACAGCTATAATTTTTTTTGGTCTCTCTCTCTCTCTCTCTCTCTCTCTCTCTCTCTCTCTCTCTCTCTCTCTCTCTCTCTCTCTCTCTTTCTCTTTTAGATACGTATCTCTTTCTATTGAATTATTTTTTGATCCGTTAAGTTGTGTTATCAGGATGTGAGTTTGTGCCTATGAAAGATATCTTGTTTTTCTAACGGCCGTTTCAGTAAATCATCGATATATTTTCTTATTAAAAATAGTTCATTAGATATCATTTGAAAATTGCATTTTTTTCATTCGCTAGAGAATTACTTTTTAGAATTTTCTTAATTAATAACGTTTTATTACATTCTTACATTGTCACTCATATTGATATTAAATTGTAAATTTGCATTACTGCATACTATACCTACAGCATATTCATTGAGTCCGTAAATATATTTATCGGTGTCTACTAAACAGTTGTTCATTGAAGCTTAAATTGCGGAATACCATCAGTCAGTCACCGCAAAATACATAAAGAATATTTTTAGCAGAAAACTATGAATATAAAAATCAGATTAGAGATTTTGCGAATAATTTTTCTCTAAATAATTTTACACTTTTATACCTAGTTTTCTGTCTGTCCGACTAACCCCATCCCTTTCTCTTACATGCAGAGACACGCACTTCCCACACCTGCAAGTTTTTCATTCATGATCTCAGCCACTGAATTCCAGTAAAAGTAAAAATGAATGGCAGATTCCGCTTCGGGTGATATCTATTAAAGTGGCTCCACGGAACAGTCTCTCTCTCTCTCTCTCTCTCTCTCTCTCTCTCTCTCTCTCTCTCTCTCTCTCTCTCTCTCTCTCTCTCTCAGCATTTATTTAAGTTTTTGATAATATCTGTGTTATTAATTTTAATTGATTAGGAAAAAAAAGTTGTGTTTTAAAAACATTATATTCTTTTTTATCAATATCGAGAACCTGAATGCCATGAGCTGCTTAAATTTAATGAGTCTGAAACTCTCTTAACTATTATTCCAGAAAGTCTACATTTTTCCCATAACAAACTCACAAAGGTTGAGAAATACTAACTAGTTAAACAAAAATCGTATTCCCTACACATATCACTTATTGCTCTATAATGGTTTTTTTTTGTGGCTTGTGAAAAAAATATATATCTTGTTTATCTTACAAGTCATTGAAATTCATATATATATATATATATATATATATATATATATATATATATATATATATATATATATATGTATGTATGTATAGGTATATATATATATATATATATATATATATATATCTATCTATCTATCTATCTATCTATCTATATATATATATATATATATATATATATATATATCTATCTATCTATCTATCTATATATATATATATATATATATATATATCTATCTATATATATATATATATATATGTGTGTGTGTGTGTGTGTGTGTGTATACATACACACACCTGTACAGTATGTGTCATACATGGGCCTAGAAGAAACACTACAGATTATACAGTAGAGGACGTTAAAAAAAGTATTGCATCAAAGATAATTTGTTACCCATAATTAAAATCTCTTATGATGAAAGTAAATCGTGTTTCAGAATGTTGGTTGGAGAGTGACTGGTTTCCTCTAAAAGTAGATGCGAAATAATGATACATCAAGGCAGTAGGGCTTTGTATCCTTATGGATGGAGTGGGGGAGAAGACAACAAAATTAATGTGATAAACAGTAAGTACAAAATTTGGGGAAAAGAAAGTGGCTCTTAGACGGAGTAGTGGTTAGTTTATATTTTCTGAAGACGATGTGTTAACAAAAACAGTGAAGAGAAATTGTCGAGACTACAGAAATACTGAAAGTATTCAGGATAAGTGAAAATAAGGGTAAATACAAATGGAAATCAGGAATATGGAGCTCTGAATGTTCATATGAAGGATGGAAGTATATATATATATATATATATATATATATATATATATATATATATATATATATATATATATATATATATATATATATATATATGTATATATATATATATGTATGTATATATATATGAATTTATATATATGGATTTATATATATATATATATATATATATATATATATATATAAATATAATTATATATATATATATATATATATACATATATATATATATATTATATATGTATATATATATATATATATATATATATATGTATGTATATATATATGAATTTATATATATGGATTTATATATATATATATATATATATATATATATATATATATATATATATATATAAATATAATTATATATATATATATATATATATATATATATATATATATATATGATAAATTTTGCACATTTAGACATGTTTTTTCTTATTCAAATAAGCCATATATATTTTTGATACATTAATATCTGGATTCTCTTCGTGACCAAGTGGTTTAGTCACTGTCTATGCAAGTTTGCACATTTAGACGTGTTCTTCATATTCAAATAAGCCATATATATTTTTGATACATTAATGTCTGGATTCTCTTAACTACCTCGGGATCAGAGCCCCAGGCGAAATCACACAAAGACAAGAGCTTGTGTCCGGCCGGGAATCGAACCCTGGTCCGGCAAGCTTGTATTGACAGTGACGAAACCACTTGGCTACGAAGAGAATCCAGACATTAATGTATCAAACATATATATGGCTTATTTGAATATGAAAAACACGTCTAAATGTGTAAAATTTATCATTAATCGTCATATTTCACGCATATAGAACATTACGTTCTTGTCTACATCTGAATCTACGAATTGGTGCAAAGCGCCACTTTTCAAGAGCATTCCCAGTCTTGATTTGGCAGGAGGTTTGGTCTCGGATATCTACTACAAAAATGGCTTTATAGTAATAAAGGAGAACGAGAAGATATTAAAATGGTAATGGAGAAAAAAAGTAGAACAAGTAACAAATAGAGGGTTTATTGTGCAGTGTGGGACAAAGGCCTCATATATGACAATATTTATATTGAGCTGTATTCTAGCTTAAATTCCTTTAGTTATCCTAAAGAAGGAACACAAGATAAAGATAAAACTACACCATGACAGATAGATGCCTTTCATGTGGATCTTTGGTGGTGGTGGTGGGGGGGGGGGGGGAAGTGGATGGGATGGGAATGCTGTGGAAGAAGTGTGTCTTTATAGACGCAAAAATCCGAGACATAGCTATAGAAAAATTGAAGAGGCTTTGCCCTAATTGTGCAAATGTAGCCAAGTTAAAATAGCCATGACAAAAATATCGAAAGAGGATAATTTAAATGTAAGAAGTGTGGCACCTCATAATGAAGTTCAAAGTTTACCTATTGCTAGAGGAATGGCACTTCAAAATAGAGGTCAGAGAGCCTCTAATACTAGAAGTATGGCACCTCAAAACAAAGGTTAAAGAACCTCTAATGCTAAAAGTATGGCACTTCAAAAATAGATGTCAGAGACTCTCTAATGCTAGAGGTAAGGAGCTAATAAATAAAGGTCAAAGAACCTCTGATACTAGAGGTGAGGAAACTCAATATAAAGGTCAAAGGGTCTTTAATACTAGAGGTAAGGAACATCAATATAGAGGTCAAAGAGCCTCAAATACCAGAAGTATGGCATCTCAAAATATAGGTCAATGAACCTCTAATGCATGGCACTTCAGAAATAGATGAGAAAGACCTTCTATTGCTAGAGGTAAAAAGCTACTAAAAAGGTCAAAGAACCTCTATTACTAGAGGCGAGGAACCTCAATATAGAGGTCAAATTGCCTCTAATACTAGAGGTTAGGAACATCAATATAGAGGTCAAAGTTCCTCTAGTACTACAGGTGAGGAACATCTATATAGAGGTCAAAGTGCCTCTAATACTAGAGGTGAGGAACATCAATATAGAGGTCAAAGTGCCTCTAATACTAGAGGTAAGGAACATCAATATAGAGGTCAAAGAGCCTCTAATACTGGATGTATGGTACCTAAAAAGAGAGGTCAAAGAACCTCTAATGCCAGATGTATGGCACTTCAAAAATAGATGTCAAAGACCCTCTAATGCTATACGTAAAGAGATAGTAAATTGAGGGCAAATAGCCTCTTATACTAGAGGTAAGGAACCTCTATACAGGTAAAAGATCCTCTAATACTAGACGAAGGACCATCAATATAGAGGTCACAGACCTTTTAAACCGAAGTATGGCACCTCAAAATAAAGGACGAAGAACCTCTAACGTTAAAAGCATGGCACTTCAAAAGTAGAGGCCAAAGACCCTCTAATGCTAGAGGTAAAGTGCTATTAAATAGAGGTCAAAGAACCTCTAATAATAGAGGTGAGGAACCTCAAGATAGAAGTCAAAGAGCCTATAATACTAGAGGTAAAAAACCTCAATATAAATGTCAAATAGCCTCTAATACTAGAAGTATGGCACCTTGAATATAAAGGTCAAAGAATCTCTAATGCTAGAAGTATGACACCTCAAAATAAAGGTCGAAGAATCTCTACTGATAGCAGTATGGCACTTCAAAAATAGATGTTCAAGACCCTCTAATGCTAGAGGTAAAAAGATACTAAATAGAGGTCAAACAACCTCTAATACTAGAGGTGAGGAACTTTAATATAGAGGTCAAAGAGCCTTTAATACTAAACGTAAAGATCTTCAATATAAAGGTCTAAGAACTTCTAATACAAGACGTATGGCATCTCAAAATAGACGTCGAAGATCCTCTAATGCTAAAAGAATGGCACTTTAAAAATGAAGGTCAAAGACCCTCTAATGCTAGAGGTAAAGAGTTACTAAAAAGAGGTCCAAGACCCTCCAATACTAGAGGTGAGGAACCTCAATATAGAAGTCTAAGAGCCTATAATACTAGAGATAAAAAACCTCGATATAGATGTCAAAGAGCCTCTAATTCTAGAAGTATGGCACCTTAACATATAGGTCAAAGAACTTCTCATGCTAAAAGTATGGTACTTCATAAATAGAAATAAAAAACCTTCTAATGATAAAAGTAAAGACCTACTAAATAGAGGTCAAATAACCTCTAATACTAGAGGAGAGGAACCTCAATATAGAGGTCAAAGAGCCTCTAATACTAGAAGTATGGCACCATACAATAAAGGTCAAAAACCCTCTAATGGTTGAAGTATGACACTTCAAAACTGGATGTCAAAGACCTTCTAATGCTGGAGCTGAAGAGCTACTAAATAAAGGTCAAAGAATCTCTAATACTAAAGGTAAGGAACATCAATATATAGGTCAAAGATCCTCTAATATTACAAGTATGACACCTCAAAATAAAGGTCGAAGAATCTCTACTGATAGAAGTATGGCACTTCAAAAATAGATGTCAAAGTTCCTCTAATGCTAGAGGTAATGAGCTACTAAATAGTTAACAAACCTCTAATACTAGAGGTAAGGAATCTTCATAATATTATATAATTATATTATCATATTATATTATAATTATATTACATTACTATATTATATCATTATATTATTAAATTATCATAATATTATATATTATATTATTATTATTACTATTAATATTTTATTAATATCATTATTATTATTATTATTATTATTATTATTATTATTATTATTATTATTATTATACTAGAGGTAAAGAATCTCCATATTATTATATAATTATAGTATTAAATCATTGTATTATATTATTATATATTATTATTCTATTATTATCATTATTATTATCATTAATTTCATTATCATTATTATTATTATTAATCTCATTATCATTAAATTATTATATTTTTATTACTATTATTATTATTATTATTATTATTATTATTTTTATTATTATTATTATTATTATTATTATTATTATTATTATTATTATTACTATTATTATTATTATTACTAGCCAAGCTACATCCCTAACTGGAAAAGTAAGGTGCTATAAGCCCCAAGGAGTCCAACAGGGAAAAATAACCCATTGAGGAAAGGAAATAAGGAAATAAATAGACAATGAGAAAAAATTAACAATAACTTATTTTAAAAACAGTAACAGCATCAAAACTGATATGTCATATATAAACTATAAAAAAAACTTCTGTAAGCCTGTTCAATATAAAAACATTAGCTGCAACTTTGATCTTTTGAAGTTCTACTGATTGAACTACCCGATTAGGAAGATCATTCCACAACTTGGTCACAGCTGGAATAAAACTTATGGAATACTGTGTAGAATTGAGCCTCATGATGGAGAAGGTCTTACTATTAGAATTAACTGCATGCCTAGTATTACGAACAGGATGGAACTATCTAGGAAGATATGAATGTAAAGGATGGTAAAAAACTATGAAGAATCTTATGCAACCAGCATAATGAGCTAATTGAACAACCGCGCAAAAGATTAACATCTAACATCAAAGTAACAAATTGTCACTTTTATTCTCGTTAATTAAGACAAATAGCCAATATTTTTGCCTCTAATCAGAACCTATTAATATAACTGAATTCAGCTTCGACTCGGAATTGTTTATGATGAAAACATGATAGTGTTTACTGATGGATATTTCTTTCCGACTGAGATTACTTGTCTTATGCCATCCGGATCTTGGTACATTCAGGTCTCGCTCGGAGAACAGAAATGAGGATGTTTGCATTGATATCTCAAGTTTTCCATTTCAACTATAACTTCTTGGTCAATTTTTTAAATCAATGAACTACAATTGTGCCGTATAGTATTAACTTTTCGACTATAACATCTAATTCAACGCTTAACGTATAAACTCCCTACAACTATGCTACAAAATATAATGTACTTGACAACTATGCAAACAAAATTGATGTATTTGACCATACATTTACACAGCAAGATATAAATCTTTATTCTAAAAAAAACAAGCGACCAAAACGGTTTTAAGTTTGAAGTAATATTTTCCACATCACGGACTATTATTGCCAAAAGGAAGAAGATTATCAGCCCAAATATACATTATATATATTTATACATATATATATATATATATATATATATATATATATATATATATATATATATATATATATATATATATATATATATATATATATATATATATATATATATATATATTTATAAACAGCAACAAGTTCTTTGGAAGTCATCAAATCAAATTAAAAACACATTACAGCGTGAATTAATCGAAAAATACATGAAAATTTAACTCAAAAGTAAACCTTTCTAAGTAGTTCATCTCTAAGAAGAAGCATAGCATCCCTACATGCAGCAGTTCATAATACCCTCGTAGTTTTACATATAGTGAAACACGAGTTGCGTAGTAAAGAAAAGTAAAGGGAGTTAGTCATTTTCCAGAATACAACATCGAAGGGCAAATAATCGTGACTTGGTTTCTTCATAACTGAAAACTATATACTGAAAGTAGCCCTGTAATTTCCCAGTATCCCTGGTATGGGTTGCTGACCAAACGTTCCTCCAAAACACAAAAATAAATAATTCGGGAACCAAAAGTCAATTTCTGAATGAAGCACCAAACCGAACCAAAGTCTGAAAATCCAATAAATGCGTAAATTGCAATTTGACCAAATATGTTGCTTCATTTTACCTACGCAAAAATTTATTTTTTTATGAAATACATTAAACTTCTATCAGGTGCACAGGCAGCAGAAAAAAGTAAAACATATACCACAATATACTGTATATCAACAACACGATACTGTACGCAAAATTAAATCCAAAATATATATCGACAACAGGAACTTGTACGTAAAATTAACGTAACATCCTACGTATTTGATATTGCGTCACTTCTGGAGTACAAATAAAAGAATAAACATGCGATTCTTCAACCTAAATCGTTGCTCTTCAAAAATAAATACCAATAATAACTAATAAGGCTTTAACGTGAATCTCGTAACAAGCTCTAACTATCAAAAGCTTCCACGATCCCTTATTTTCATCACAATGAACCACGAAACACAAGAAACTTTGTAAAGGATCAAATGACGGAATAAATGTTCAAAAGTTTACTTGTGGAATCTTCAGATCATAAAGCTGCCAGATGAATTGAAGTCAGGTAAGGTTTTCACCTAATGAACATCGCTCGTTCATTAGGACGGTGTGACAAGGCGATTAAGAGAGAATAAAGTTTAAGCTTCTGACTAGTTTACTGGGTTATTTAACAAAGCCACTTTCAGATATGTCCTATCCTTAGATTAAAAATTTACTAACACTTTGGCTTTCGAGACGAATATTTGCACATCTTCCCCAGTTTTGGTTTCATCTCTGGAAAATGAATATCAAAAGCAACGTGTATAACTTGCCTCTGTCGATGACAATTAATAGTGTGATGTAAACTTACCAAGAACAGTTAGTCCTGGGAGAACCTTCTTTAGCCGACCAGTGCTGCCGGATGCATCTCTCCCCTTTTAAAACGTTTATTTTTTTCTTTCTTAACAATGATTTAAATATAAATGCAGCGAACCAGTTATTGTTTATTTCCTGAGATTCATTTCTGTTATCGTTATTATCACTTCCAGACAAAAGACTGATAAAAATCAATCGGTTAAGATATACCTTTGGTTTATTCCAACTTCTGATGAAAAGAGAAAGACAGCGGATGATCATAAAGGAAAAACAACTATACAGACTGTGATATCGTGTGCTATTGAAGTCATCAAAAGGGTATCGCAAAATGTCTGAAAAATATAGATAACTAACAGTGCAAGAAATAACCATATACAAAGAAACTCAAGAGATGCAACCTTTTTTAATTCTCCTCTAACCAAGAAATAAAGGGGCCGTGTAAGTACTAACATGCTATTCGCGAATATACAGTACAAGGCCCATACATATTCCACAGTAAAATCTCTCTCGTGAAAGAACTTTTATATAATGTCCGTTTATAAAACACGGCTTCCAGAGAAGCCTTCACTAAAACTTTTCTTTTCCTCTAACTAAAACGTATTCATTTGAATTACATCCAAAACGAATCGTTTCCCCTAACAGACAGTGGCCCAAAGACACAAAAACACTTAATGGTCAGAGAGATGATTCCATTTCAATGAACGTTCATATTGCAACAATAAAAAAAATAATGTTAAAAACTTGAAGAAAACACCATGTCGTGTTTAAAAATCTTGGGTACTAGAAAATATAATAGGCTACGGTGGTAGAAATCTTGATACAAATACATTTGGAAACTCACTCTCTCTCTCTCTCTCTCTCTCTCTCTCTCTCTCTCTCTCTCTCTCTCTCTCTCTCTCTCTCTCTCTCTCTCTCTCTCTGTATGTATATATATATATATATATATATATATATATATATATATACATATATATATATATATATATAGCTATACACACACATACACATACACACACACACACACACACACACACATATATATATATATATATATATATATATATATATATATATACATATACACACACACACACACACACACACATATATATATATATATATATATATATATATATATATATATATATATATATATATATATTATATATATATATAAACATTTTATGTGCACATATGCATATATATGTATATATAAGCATATACAGTATAAATCATATTCACATATCCATAAAACTCTATATATACCTATATAAGCATATCAATACAAAACCAAATGCAGCCGTTTAACGTCCACTGCAGGACAAACGACTTAGACATCAATTCATGTCTGGGGTTTGGCCAGTCTTCATTACCAGGCTCGCCACTGCGGATTGGTGATGGTGGGAGATTTCAGTTTGACCGCTCACAGCAAACATTCCTAGCATGGGTGGTCCTAACTAGTACAGCTTTGCTGATCGTGGGCATATGGAAACCCTTTAACCACGTTAAGGTATCTCCACTAATATATATATATATATATATATATATATATATATATATATATATATATATATATATATATATATATATATATATATACATTTATAAATACATTTTCATTTCCCTTCCTCCTTCATAGTTGCTGCACCAGCTGGTGGTTTTTTCGGCGCCGAAAACTTTTAGAATCATGTCATTTACTTCTTATAATCTTTAAATGGCGACAAACAAAACTTTACGACTTTTCTCCAAAGTCTGACACAATAATAAGATTAAGAAGCAAAAGTTCCCTTATTAATGAAAAAAGAGAAAAAAAATTCAGTGCATGAACATTTTATTCTATTAACATATTTCATTCAAATAATAATATCCTGTGTAGTTAGTCCTAGATAATCAACTAAATAAAATAATAATATTATTAAAAATTATAAAAAATCTAAACCTACACAAAGATTATTCTTATAGAAAACTTTAGAATATGACAGTTAGGTTTTCGTTTTTCTTGATACATATGACCGGTCATGGGTGACTTAAATGCTAGAGTGGGCGCTGGAGGGGTAAGAAGGTGTCATTGGAAAGTATGGCGTACCAGGTGAAAATGAGAGTGGTGAGAGACTGGTAGATATGTGTGTTGAGCAAGAGATGGTAGAAAGGGCTTTAATGGATTATGCATTGATAACTAAAAGAATGTCTGGAAGATTGAAAGAATTCCACGTGTTTAGGGGTATGGCTAACGGCATGTCTGACCATTTTTTGGTGGAAGGAAAAATTAGTTGTAGAAAAAGAGTGGGGAATAGAGTGGGGGGGTGTAAAAGGGAGCTAATGAGGGCTGAAGAGTTGATAAAACAGGAGGCAAAATGTGAATATCAAGATAGGTTGAAAATGGCATATGGCAGAGTGAAAGTAAGAGAAACTGGTAATTTAGTGGAGGAGTGGAAGTTAGTAAAAAAAAATTTTTGTTTGGATTGCAAGTGATGTGTGTGGCAAGAAGTTTGTAGGAGGCAGCATGAGGAAGGGTAGTGAATGGTGAAATGAAGGAGTGAAGAAACAAGTGGAAGAGGAAAAGAGGGCATTTGAAGAATGGCTGCAGAGTAATAGTGTAGATAAGTATGAAAGATAAAGAGAGAAAAATGTGGAAGTAAAGCGCAAGGTAACCGAGGCAAAGAGGGCAGCTGACCTGAGGTGGGGTCAGGGATTAGGTCGTTCACATGAAGAGAATAAGAAAAAGTTTTGGAAATAAGTGAAGAGAGTAAGGAAGGCTGGTTCGAGAATTGAAGAGACAGTGAAAGATGTAAATGGAAGGTTGATAAAAGGAGAGGAGGCAAGGAAAAGGTGGGTGGAATATTTTGAAAGTTTCCTGAATGTTGAGGATAATAGGGAGGCAGATATAATTGCTGTTGGAGGTATTGAGGTGCCAGTGATGGGAGATGAGAATGAGAGAGAGATTACAAGAGAGGAAGTGAGGAGAGCACTAGATGAAACGAGAGTAGGAAAAGCACCTGGTATGGATGGTGTGAGAGCTGAGATGTTGAAGGAAGGGGGTGTGACTGTACTTGAATGGTTGGTGAGATTGTTTAATATGTGTTTTATGTTGTCAATGGTACCACTAGATTGGATTTGTGCATGTATTGTACCGCTATATAAGGGTAAGGGAGATGTGCATGAGTGTTGTAATTCAAGGGGTAATTGTTGAGTGTGGTTAGAAAAGTGTATGGTAGAGTAGTGATTAATAGGATTAAGGATGAAACACATAATGCAATCTTAGAAGTACAGGGTGGTTTAGAAGAGGTAGGGGAAGTATGAATCAGATTTTTACAGTCAGGCAGATATGCGAGAAACATTTAGCAAAAGGTAAGGAGGTGTATGTTGCGTTTATGGATCTAGAGAAAGCGTATGATTGAGTTGATAGGAAGGCGATGTGGAATTTGAGGAGGTTATATGGAATTGGTGGAAGGTTGTGGCAAGCAGTGAAAAGTTTCTACAAGGGTAATAAAGCGTGTGTTAGGATAGGAAATAAAGTAAGCGATTGGTTTCTAGTGAGAGTGGGCTGACACGGGAATGTGTGATGTTGCCATGGTTGTTTAACTTGTATGTTGATGGAGTGGTGAGAGAGGTGAATGCTCGAGTGCTTGGACGAGGATTGAAAATGATAGACCAGAAGGATCATGAATGGGAGGTAAATCAGTTGTTGTTTGCAGATGATACTGTACTGGTTGCAGACTCGGAAGAGAAGCTTGGCCGATTAGTGACAGAATTTGGAAGGGTATGTGAGAGAAGGAAGTTGAGAGTTAATGTGGGTAAGAGTAAGGTTATGAGATGTATGAGAAGGGAAGGTGGTACGAGGCTGAATGTCATGTTGAATAGAGAGTTACTTGAGGAGGTGGATCAGTTTAAATACTTGGGGTCTGTTGTTGCAACAATTTGTGGAGTGGAAGCAGATGTACGTTAGAGTGAATGAAGGATGCAAAGTGTCGAGGGCAGTGAAGGAAATGGTGAAGAATAGAAGGTTGGGCATGAATGTAAAGAGAGTTCTGTATGAGAAAGTGATTGTACCAACTGTAATGTATGGATCAGAGTTATGGGGAATGAAAGTGACGGAGAGACAGAAATTGAATGTTTTGAGATCAAGTGTTTAGGAGTATGGCTGGTGTATCTCGAGTAGATAGGGTTAGGAACGAAGCAGTGAGAGTGAGAACGGGTGTAAGAAATGAGTTAGCGGCTAGAGTGGATATGAATGTGTTGAGGTGGTTTGGCCATGTTGAGAGAATGGAAAATGACTGTCTGCTAAAGAAGGTGATGAATGCAAGAGTTGATGGGAGAAGTACAAGAGGAAGGCCAAGGTTTGGGTGGATGGATGGAGTGAAAAAAGCTCTGGGTGATAGAGGCAAGAGAGCGTGCTAGAAATAGGAATAAATGGCTAGCGATTGTGACGCAGTTCCGGTTGGCCCTGCTGCTTCCTCCGGTTACCTTGGATGACCGCGGAGGTAGCAGCAGTAGGGGATTCAGCATTATGAAGCTTCATCTGTGGTGGATAAAAGGGGAGGGTGGGCTGTGGCACCCTAGCAGTACCAGCCGAACTCGGTTGAGTCCCTCGTTAGGCTGGGAGGAGCGTAGAGAGGAAAGGTCCTCCCCCATTTTTTTTTTAATTTGCTTGATGTCGGCTACCCCCCCAAAATTGGGGGAAGTGCCTTGCTACATGTATATATAAATGGTGCCATAAAGTAAAGGAGGATTTGGAGAATGATTTAGCAGAAGCAGAAGCTTTTAACAGAAACAGTTGGAGGAGATGAATCAAATAAATCGACCACTTAGTTTGGAAGTGGTGTTGGAGTGGGAAGGTTACTCAGTTGGGTTGGGTGGCAGCATTGAACTACAAAAACAGGCAGGAAAGTTACGATGGAAAAAAAAAAGTAAAATTATGTAACTGATTACCCTATTACAAGAAAAAACTTCCGTATTTGATTATGATACTCTTCAAGATATACAGAAGCTATGATCTCCATTAAACACAGAGAAACACACAAACCTATACATAAATGGATAAAAAAAGCGGTGAACGTTTAATCTTCATTTTTCCCCCTTTTTATGATTTTCAACATTGTATGAAAGTACGGTATATTACTCAAGATCAACTTAAGACACACATGTGTGTATATGAATGACTACATATATATCAAAGGTTATAAGAAAATGAAAATAAAAATAAAAATGAGAGATGGCCGAAAATCAGCATTGCGTGGCCCCTTACTCCTGTAATGTCACCCTGATACTTGCACAATTTTTTCATCCCTGTAACACCATGCAATGTAACGTGGCAAGGAGTGCTATTTCGATGGTTTGTAGCCTATCCACGCATAGGTTACGCAATGTGAGACCAACAAAGGGCTGCATTGGTACGCATTGACACTAATAATGTCAGTCATTTACAGCTATTACCATCGTCAAAGAAATAAACTACAGCGCCTTTGAACTTGATATGCACTCACTTCCTTTAGCGGATTTGTTTTGTTTTTCATTAAGGATTGATGGCTCGAATGTATAAGATATCAATAAATTGAGCAATAATAGTGGTCTAGGTTTCAGAAATTTAAAAAAGATGTCTATTATGTATAGGATAAAATACATCATGCAACTCTAATTACCGTGTGATGAAAACGTTGGGTTTATAACTGTCACTCGTCTTCACAATACTTGATTTTGTACTTTAAGCCTCCAGTGTAGCTCTGGCTCTAAAATATCAGGTAAAGTAAATTTCTTTTAAAAATACAGTACCTGCAAGTGGCCTTTGATTTCGAGAAACTCTGCTGAAAATAATCTTATTCTCGAGATACCTCCACTGAGGCTCTACTCTTCCTCTGGGGGCTAAATAAACCATCTTACTTATTTCATGGAAAATGCCGCAGAGGGGGAAAGAATAAATAAATCTTTTTGTTCTCAACGGAAGCGGTTCCTTTAATAGCCACCACTGCTTTATGACATCTCTTCTGGGAAAACTCAACACCGAGAAGAGGTCGATTATTTTCTTAATGAAGAATCCGGCTTTAGTTTTCTCTCTTTGTCAAAGATATTGAAGGTCCTCTAACTATACTCCGCTCGCTCAAGCACGTGTATTTGTAGCTATTCCCGAATTAATATCTACTCACTCACTCTTCCCCTATTCAGTTTTCCTCCATTTTACATTTTTCCGTACCAATTCAAGCTACAAGCGCGTGAAGACCTAACTTTCCCTGTAAGGCGTTGGGCACAACTCCCCGTACGAATTTTTTAGCCGTACGTGTCAGGGAATTTTTCAGTCGTAGCCATGAACTCCTGCGATGTAATGGGTAGTTAGTACGTTGAGTGTTCAGTACGGGTGAAGTACGTGTGACGCATGGGTGCCTCACGGTTCGCAAGTGTCGTGATATGAAGGATTCTTCTCACTCTCTCGGGCATAACAGCCATGATGAACGACCTAACGACTGAATGATGATCTACTTGCTGCAGCAGAATATATACCCTAAAAAATGTAAATATCGTGCATTAGTACTAACGTCGTCCGGTCATTGTACTACACACCTACTTTTGTCGCAATTGCATCGTACAGTGCATGCACGGACTACGTACTTCCTTTAATTCCGTACAATAAACGTGCGTGCCTCGTACTTGTGACGCAATTTACACGTAAGTCACACGCACGGCTTACTTGCGTCAAACGTGCATCCTGTCAACGACTACAAATTTTCTTGACTGCCGCAGAACATTTTAGTGCAGCGAGTGAAGATTCTGCCGCTGGTATACGGCGGGCTACGAGGTCAAAGACTGTTTCGTGCCCCTTGCGTCACACCCACGATTTCACACAAATTTTGCCCGTATACCTCCCGTAGCTGGTAGTACGGCCAGTTGTGCCCAACGATATATATATATATATATATATATATATATATATATATATATATATATATATATATATATATATATATATATATATATATATATATATATATTTATATATATATATATATATATATATATATATATATATATATATATATATATACATATATATATATATGCATTTATATATATGTATATATATAAATAAATATAACTTATATATATATATATATATATATATATATATATATATATATATATATATATATATATATATATATATATATATATATCACAAGCACACGTGATTTCAATCAATGTAAATATCACCCACGAATGGCATTTAATACCGAATTCTATCTTGGGAATATACATCCACTTGGAATTCATTTTATGGTGACAGCTTCTGGCCGGGTGGAGATTCGAACTCCCACCCATTCGTGGGTGATATTTACATTGATTGAAATCACGTGTGCTTGTGATATATATTCATTTATAATAACCACGTGTTGCAAACCTACGATTCAGCTATCATGGTGGAGATGGGTTTATTTCAAGTGTATGAACAGATTCCTGAATTCGACAGGAATATGTACGAGGACTTGTCATAGACTTTTATCTCTCTTGATAGCTCAGTCGTTATGGTCCCTGCAGGCATGGTTTCCAGCCGAACAGGTGGGGGTTCGAATCTCCACCCGGACAGAAGCTGTTACCATAAAATGAATTCCAAGTGGATGTATATTCCCAAGATAGAATTCGGTATTAAATGCCATTCGTGGGTGATATTTACACACACACACACACACACACACACATATATATATATATATATATATATATATATATATATATACAATGTATATATATATATATATATATATATATATATATATATATATATATATATATATATATATATATATATATATATATATATATATATATATATATATACACACTCAAATAATCACGGATAAGAAGGCTGATTAACGACTTTGTACAAAACTGAGGATCTGGCGGGATAGTATTCAAGAATAGAGAGAGAGAGAGAGAGAGAGAGAGAGAGAGAGAGAGAGAGAGAGAGAGAGAGAGAGAGAGAGAGAGAGAGTACCTAATTGGCAAAGGGATGTACAACAGAATGAGGATGTAGTTGCTGTAGCAGAATATACTGTATATCCTGAAAAATCCTGTAAATATCGTGCATTAGTACTAACGTCGTCCGGTCATTGTACTACACACCTACTTTTGCCGCAATTGCATCGTACGGTGCTTGCACGGACCACATATTTTCTTTAATTCCGAACGATAAACGTGCGCGGCTCGTACTTGTGACGCAAGTTACACGCAAATTACACGCACGACTAATGTGCGGAGATCATGCCACAGAAAATCCTACGGCACGTAAGTTGCACTAAGTCACACGCACGGCTTACTTGCGTCAGACGTGCATCCTGTCTGCGACTACAAATTTTCTTGACTGCCGCAGAACATTTTAGTGAAGCGAGTGAAGATTCTGCCGTTGGTATACGGCGGGCTACGAGGTCAAAGACTGTTGCGTGCCCCTTGCGTCACACCCACGATTTCACAAAAATTTTGCCCGTATACCTCCCGTAGCTGGTAGTACGGCCAGTTGTGCCCAACGCCTTAGTCTCACCTTTCTGAGCCTCAACATATTCTTCAAGCCATAGAGGTTTTACACTTTCTGTATCTAATCCCCCCCCCCCCCCGTAAATACAGTGATAACTCTCTTTTGTTATTTATTTTCTTAAATTGAGGAAGTTATGGGTTGAAAATTTTCTTTCCAAGAAACAAATATAAACTGGAATAAACGTCGTAAAAAGTAACAGGCAATGCTGAGTTATTTTTCGGTTATGTTACTAATTTCCTAGGATAATGGGTGAAAGGGCCTCTGGCAATAGGGATATCTGGCATTGTATATAGACTACTGTACCTTACACCCAAATATACAGTATGTATGAGTGCATACATTCATAAGACCATGTAGATGGGAATGTAAATATATTCTGAGTAACGAGGTGGTTCATATCTTAAGTAAAATATAGAGTACCAAGACTTCTTTCCCGAACTCGGTGATAGCGACATTCTCAGTCTGCATAACAGGAAGGTTTGTCTCGAGCACCAATGCCAAAATCAAATACTCGAGTCAAAACATGTAAGGACCCTGACAGCAAAAGATGGTGTTTTACGAATAGTACTGACCATCCACGGCCAGTTTTCTTCAACTTCTATAGAATTGTTGCTCTTCTAAAACGTCAGTCTTGTGCTATATGTCTCTTGGTGGATTATTGTGCGTCCTAAAAGCATATCTTTAACCATCCCCTCGCCGTTCGTTATTTCTGCAACTGTAACAACGTTCTAAGAATAAAGGGAAATTCCTTTTCGTTTTATGACGACTCACTTGCTCTTCCAATTCATTTCGAAATTTAGTGTTGGCGTCACTCTCCTGGAATGACTCTATTTCTGAAAGGAATTTCTTCAAATATATTGAATCTAAAACACAAAAACATAACATTTACACAATACTTTAGTCATTAAGGCAGCTAATCAGAGGAAATACTAAATGGCATTATGTATTTTGTTTCTTTTACACAAAGATGTAGTGACTCGTCTGCAACAATAACTTCCGAAAACTCAAAAATAAGGAGAAAAAGAGACTGCTCTCGGCACAGGACCTTTTGAGAAATTGAGAACTGAGGAACACAACCCCAGCATCTCTCGAGATGATGACTGTAGATTCCACT
>NC_090744.1:126457159-126481877 GCF_036898095.1 Palaemon carinicauda | reverse complement strand
CTCATAGGGTTGGGACAGCATCATGAAAGAAAGTTTATAATATTAGGAGAAGGTTGAAGCAATATAAAGAGGAAGAAAAAGATAAGAAAGAGAGAAATTTAGATTCGAACTGGGGGAGCAATTTCCCCAAGTTCGAGAGCCCTCTTGCCCGTCACCAAGTTTCAGCACGGGAATAAAATGCCGTGCTGAAGCTCAGTGACTTCATCAAGGCATTCTCTCATTAAGAGGGAGCTGTGCAGAGAACCCAGGATGCTGCTTTCCCCAAGAGAGGAGAAGATGAAGAAAAGAATAAGGGCCAGACAAACCTTTTCTTTCATGCAGACTAAGACCGGGTAACAATGCCCTCAACCTTCTGCTACTTGTCCACTAAGGAGCCTGAGGTTCTAAACCAGTTGTTGTGCAGCCACCACAGGCCCGATAGAGAATGTATCGAGCCTCCTGTGGGTCACGTCTTGCAGGTAGTGGGCTGTGAAGGTCGTCTGACGCTTTCACACCCCAGCCTGTAGAACCTGCGTCACTGAGAAATTCTTCTTGAAGGCCAGGGACGTAGCTACGCTCCTGACATCATGTGCTCTAGGGTGTTGTGACGGAGGAGGGTCTGGATTCAGGGAGAGATGGATCACCCTTTGAATCCATGCTGAGATGGTGTTCTTGGTGACCTTCCTCTTAGTCCTCCCACTGCTAACAAACAATGCCTGCACCTGAAGACGGACTGCAGCTGTTCTTTTGAGATATAACCTCAGACTCCTTACTGGACACAGTAGGAGATGGTCTGGGTCATCTGTTACAGAACGAAGACTTAAAATCTGGAAGGAGTCGAACCGAGGGTCCGGCACCCCCGGATTCTGAGTCTTAGCAATAAACTCAGGGACGAATTTGAACGTTAACTCCCCCCATCCCCTTGAATGGGCGATGTCATATGAGAGACCATGAAGTTCACTGACTTGCTTGGCTGAAGCCAAATCTAGTAGGAAAACCGTCTTCCAAGTTAGGTGGCGATCTAAAGCCTGGCGTAATGGTTCATAGGGAGGTCTCTTAAGGGACCTGAGAACTCGAACCACATTCCATGGAGGAGGTCTCACTTCCGACTGAGGGCAGGTAAGTTCATAACTTCGTATGAGTAGGGAAAGTTCCAGCGAGGTCGAAATGTCCATTCCTTTGAGCCTGAAGGCTAGACTTAAGGCTGAGCGATAGCCTTTCACCGCCGAGACTGAAAGGCGCATTTCTTCCCGCAAATACACGAGGAACTCCGCTATTGCTGGAATAGTGGCATCGAGTGGAGAGATACCCCTTCCACGACACCAACCACAGAAGACTTTCCACTTTGCCTGGTAGACAGATGCGGATGATTTTCGCAGATGTCCAGACATCCTAATTGCAACTTGCTGCGAAAATCCTCTCTCAGCAAGGAGATGCTGAATAGCCTCCAGGCGTGAAGTCGTAGCGAAGCTACGGCTTTGTGGAAGATGTTGGCATGTGGTTGTCTGAGTAGATCGTGTCGCGGAGGGAGTTTTCTCGGAAGTTCCGTTAGGAGTTGAAGAAAGTCCGGAAACCATTCCTCGGAAGTTCTGTTAGGAGTTGCAGAAAGTCCGGAAACCATTCCGCGTGATGCCATAGCGGAGCTATCAGGGTCATTGAAAGATTGACCAATATTCTGGTCTTGTTGAGCACCCTCCTTATCAGACAGAACGGGGGAAAGGCGTACATGTCGATGTTGTCCCACTGTTGTTGGAAGGCATCTTGCCAGAGTGCCTTGGGATCCGGGCCTGGGGAGCAGTATAGTGGAAGCTTGAAGTTAAACGCTGTCGCGAACAGATCCACAGTCGGGGAACCCCACAAAGTCAGGACTTTGTTGGCTACTAGACGATCCAAAGACCACTCGGTACTCACTATCTGAGACGCTCTGCTCAGATTGTCGGCGAGCACATTCCTCGTCTGGAATGAAAAGTGCCGATAGTGGGATCGGGTGGACTTCGGTCCATCTCAGTATCTCTACTGCAAGATGGGATAGCTGCCTCGAAAAGGTACCTTCTTGCTTGTTGATGTAAGCCACTACTGTGGTGTTGTCACTCATCACCACCACAGAGTGACCCGCCAGGTATTGTTGGAACTGCTTTAGGGCCAAGAAAACGGCCTTCATCTCTAAAAGATTTATATGGAGACACTTTTCTGATTCTGACCACATGCCTGAGGTCCTGTGGTGCAGAACGTGGGCCCCCCACCCTTTCTTTGTGACGTCCGAAAACAGCATCAAATCCGGGGGGAGGACGAGAAGATCCACTCCTCTTCGTAGGTTCTCGTCTGTCACCCACCACTAGAGGTCCGTCCGTTCCGCAGGTCCCATAGGGATCATGACGTCTGGGGAATCACAACCTTGATTCCACCGAGACTTGAGTCGCCACTGGAGAGATCTCATTCTGAGGCGACTGTTGGGAACTAGACGAGCCAAAGATGACAGGTGACCGAGGAGACGTAACCACGATTGGGCTGGAAGTTCTTCTCGTCTGAGAAAAGGGCTTGCGACCTTCCTCAGCCTTGCTATCCTATCGTCTGATGGGAAGGCTTTGTGGAGATTGGTGTCTATAATCATGCCTAGGTATACCAGTCTTTCAGTGGGAAGCAGAGAGGACTTCTCGAGATTTACCATGATCCCCAGATCTTGGCAAAGTCCCAGAAGTTTGTCTCGGTGGCGAAGAAGGGCTGACTCCGAGTCTGCTAGGATCAGCCAGTCGTCCAGATAACAGAGGAGACGTATGCCGATCCTGTGTGCCCACGACGATATTAGGATGAACAATCTGGTAAAAACCTGTGGTGCTGTGGAGAGACCGAAACACAGCACCCTGAACTGGTAAACCTTGTTGTCTAGGCTGAATCTTAAGTACTTCCTTGAAGACGGATAGATTGGGATCTGGAAGTACGCGTCCTTCAGATCCAGTGTACACATGAAGTCTTGAGGTCTCACTGCAAGTCTGACCGTGTCTGCGGTCTCCATGCTGAACGGAGTTTGGTTGACAAACTTGTTCAGAACCGAGAGGTCGATGACTGGTCTCCAGCCTTCAGACGCCTTCTTTACAAGAAAGAATCGACTGAAGAAGCCTGGGGACCCGTCGAGGACCTCCTGGAGAGCGCCCTTCTTCAACATGGTCTGGACTTCTGCCCGAAGGGCCTGCCCCCTTGCTGATCCCATGGCAGGGGAGCTCAACGACACTGGATTCGTCGTCAGGGGAGGTAGAGATGTTGTGAACGGGACGCGATATCCCCGACTGATTACGGAAATCGTCCAGGAATCGGCCCCGAGTTGCTGCCACCTGTCTGCGCAACTTTGAAGGCATCCCCCCACTGGTGGCCATGCAGGGGGACTGCCAATCCTAGCGTTAGTGGCCTCGGCTGCTCCCTCTAGGATTCTTCCCTCCCCTGTAGGGCTTCTTGCCTTTCCTGTCCTTGACAGGAAAGAGCTTAGACACCAATGTCTTCGCTGCCGTTGTCTTCGTAGGACAGGACTGCTGGGGTGCTGGAGGCTTATAGGGCTTGGATGTCAAAACCCTATGTAGGAGGGAGTCTTGGTGGGACTTCCTCCACCTCTAAGCAGCATGCTCCACGTCCTTAGGCTCAAACAGGTTCGTTCCCATCACGGAAGAATGTCTGAGCCTGCTTATCTCGGTGCTAGGGACCTTCTGGTGGAACTCCTCAGACACCGCATCCCGACGTTTCAGGATAGTGTTTGCCCACAAGTTCGAGTCTTGGTGGGCCAGAAACTCGATAGTGCGACTGCCCGAGAGTAAAAAGGTCTCCATAGCTTTCCTGGTACGCTCTTTGGATAAATCTTCCGAACGTATCAGGATACCTAAGGTCCCTAACTAGATATCCAGCTATGAAGTGGCCTGCATGGCACACTTCGCAACCTTCTCCAGATTAAGGATCTCAGTTGCCGAGAATGAGACCTGCCAGTTGGAGAGCCTCTCAAGAGGGACTCCCCTAGTAAGCTCTTCCAAAGAATGGTGAAGGGAAGAGCTAAACAAGGCTCCTCTAAGATCTCAAAGTACCTCCTCTGATGTACCCGAGGAGGTGGGAGAAGAAGCTTGTTGCCGGCACTGGATCAGCTAGAGGAGGCTAGCTCAGAGAGCTGGACTGCGATCTTGTCCCTGGAACTCTTAACCCCCTGAGACCAGGGAAAGGCTGCACTGGCCTTAAGAGGGTTTTTGAGTCCCAAATACTCGGTCCAAGACCGTGTCTTTGCCCTCTCGAGGGGGAATCTCTGGGTCAGCAAACCCATTGAGAGTCCTCATAAGGGTCAGAACCTGCCAAAAAGCATGTTCTGGCTACTGCAGCTCTCCTCCGGAAGGACTAGCAGCGAAGTCTCCTGTCCCCAAAGGCTCTTCTTGGGGATACTCGTGGACGTTCTCCGAGTGACTGGCTGGCACCATTCTAGGTCTTGACGAGGACTTCGGTACGGTCTTGGAGTCCTTCGACTCCCTCCTGGGAGGGATGCAGGACTCCAACAACAAAGGAGGTAGGGTCTTCTCTGCCCCTACCCGAGAAGACTTTCCAGCACAAGGTGGGGTTTCCCTCATTGGTGCGATAGGGGAACGTCCCACCTCACGTGACTCCCCTGAGGATGGGTAATCCTCGTCCGAAGGGGATTGAGAAAAACTCTGAGGGGGAGGGGGCCTGCCTCGAAGGCTTACGAGGAGACAACTTAGTCCTCGGAGAAGTCACTGTGTCTGAAACTCCTCTTTTTCTCTTCAGGGGAGTAGACACAGCCAAGGATTTGTGGCCCAAATCAGAGAGAACAGGCTTGACAGCCTGCGTGACCGCTCTGATAAGTGCCCCAAACCAAAGCTGCTGGCTGATGGCTGCGCTATCAGACACTCCCTCTGGAGGGACAGGGATCGACCGATCCATGGGAGGAGTTTCCATAGGGGGGGTTCGCCCGTAAAGAAAAAGAAGATAAAGAAGAAATGTCCCTGGACCTTTCTGGAACCTTCCCCCCTACCGGCGAGCGCGCTGTTCTGAGCTTGTGGGGGGGGGGGATGGGGGAATGCGGCGATGGCGACCTTGCCGCGCGTTGTCCTGCAGTCTTGCGCGTGTGAGGATATTGGCGATCGCGCGGGAGACTGCTGATGCGCGCGCGTTAGGGTGATTGTGAGGGCACGGGACACGCGGGCAAGCGATGGCGCGTAGGAGTGCGCAGGAAGCTGTTAGCGAGCTCGCGCGTGCGAGGGTGAATGTTCGCACGCGCGTGGGCGCGCAGGATCAGGATGAGCCCGTGTGGGAGAGAGATCGTGCATCCCAGAAGATATCGTCGGGCGCGTGCGCGCAGGGGAGATATCCCTCTCGTGCAGGCACGCTGCTGGAACCTGCGCTCGTTGGAGCGTCTCCGGTGGGCGCACATCAGGCTGGTGATGCGTTGCTGCTGTGGGAGATAGGCGTGGGCGCGCATCCTCGTGGGCGCATGTAGGTGACTGCGCGAGCATTCGCTGGCGAGGGATGGCGCGCAGGTAAAAACCGACGGTGCGTTGGCGAGCGCTGGCGAGTAGGGGAAGTCCCAGCCTTCCCTTCCGCACCCAGATCCAAAGATCGTTGGCGCGGAGAGCGCTAGCACGCAGAAGGGCACTGGCGCGTTGGTAAATGCTGGCGCGCAGTGGTGCGCTGATGCGCTTTATCAGGAATCTCAGCAGCAGGTGAGCGGTGGCGCGCTAACTCAGGAACGGCAGCAGCAGGTGAGCGCTGATGCGCTATCTCTGAAACCTCAGTGAGGTCAGGAGAACGTTGGCGCGCATGCTTGGCATGGCGCGTAAGGGACGTATGCGCTAATTTGCGCGTACGCCCTTGTTGCCCCGAAGGGACCGGTGCCGTTTATTGAAAACAGGTTTGGTTGGCGCATAAAGCGCATCAGCAGCCAGGAACGGCGACGGCAGGTCCGACGGGTGGAAGGTCGGCGTGCCTTTGCAAGGACGACCTTCCACAGAAAGGGATCGCGAACGATCCGCAGAGAGGTCCAGGGTAGTAGCAGGAACAGTTGGAGATCGATGATGAGGCTCCTCTGCGGCGGACTGCAACGGTGATGGTGAACCGAAGGGAAGGCCTCTCCGACGAAGAGGAAGGCGAGCCTTACGACGAATACGTCCTCTGGGGGCCGTTGGGTAAGCAAGCTGACCTTCAGCAGTCCTCCGAAGAGGAGTCTCTGTGAGTGAACTCCCCCGAGGGGGAGAATCACCGGCAGGAGAGACTGTTGGACTTAGTTTCTCCCTCGTAGGTTGTGCAGGACCGGGAGAAACTAAGCCTTCAGCTACTGCGGGTTGAGAGGTTGCAGAGGTATTAGGAGATACCGCATTGGATACCTCTGACACCACAACGTCGACAATAGACAAGAGGATCAACCTCTGCCAAAGTTGGTGATTGCTTGACAGCGGCACCCAACCGGATGATGTCAATCAATGCTTCCTTGGAGGGCAAACCCCCGAGCCCCAAGGAAGACCAAAGCTGAAATAAATCAGTTACATTAACATTTAAATCCTCCCCCAGCAGAAGAGGTGGAGCTGCCTCACTAGGGGAGGCAACGCCATCTCTCGAACCCCGAGGTCGGGAAACAGAACTACAGTCTACGCTACCACTCGACCGTCTCTCGAAAGAAACTGATCGAGTAGGAGCTTCGGAGGAGGTTTGGGCAGCGGAAGAAGAGTCCCTGGGATTTTCTCCTTTCAAAGAAATCTTCGAAGGAGAAATATCCCGCCTGGACTTCTTCCGTCGCCGAGAAAACCTCTCCCACTGGGAGGTAGACCTCTCCCTGCACTCACCACACTTATTACTACTATCACACCGTTGGCCCCTACAGTAAGGACAAAGGGTGTGAGGGACCGTCTCGACCGCCGACATAAATGTAGCACAAGGGCGGTCGGGTAATCCAGGACATTTGCGCATTTTCGCAGAGGCCAACTTCGCACACAAACCTGTAGGAGAGAAAGCAAAAAGACATTAATGGGTGTCAGAGAGGCGAGGGTGAGAGCGGACACGTCCGACTACCACCCGAGCCGAGAGCAATGTAAGCTCAAGCACAGGTGTGTGTGAGGGGGGGGGGGGCGGTTAGCAAGCTACCCTCCCTACCCCCGCTAACTAGCGGTGGGGTAGTAAACCCTCGTTAAAATTCTAATGGCTCGTCATTTCAGCTACGCCGAAAGTACATGGATATTGAGACATCCGTTATGAAGCCAAATGAGAGTACAAAAACTTTCCAGACATTGAACACTGAAGCACAGCAGAGAGAGAAGTACCTGCCAAGTCGTGCTTTCCTAGGAACATACACAAAGAGCTAACAGATCAGGATATCACTAAGATTAGGACCACCATGAGTATCCCTCGAAGTCTAGTGGGAATCATCAATGTAGACGGAGACGTTCCACCTTTATCCAGATGGCCAGGGTGCTCAGACAATTTCCTACTGTCAGTATGTTAGTAGCATTTGACATATTAGGCTAATACACAGACAGCTCAAACTTAAACACTTAGAGGGTTAGCTCCATCACTCCCTTCACGAGGCAGCGAGTGAATTTCATGCAAGCATATTTCCTACCAATACCAAGCCTATAGTGATGGGTCGGTGTGGGACTGCTCACCAGCAATCTGTGTAACAACCATAGCTGCCAAAGCAGAATCTTCCCCACCTTGATGAGCC
The DNA here is from genome assembly GCF_036898095.1 of Palaemon carinicauda. NCBI lineage: Eukaryota > Metazoa > Arthropoda > Malacostraca > Decapoda > Palaemonidae > Palaemon > Palaemon carinicauda. Next base: position 126,474,205 of record NC_090744.1, on the reverse strand, counting down.
CCAAGGGTACTCATTGTCGGATAAACTCCATTAATTCCTCCTGGCAGACAGGAATGGCTCTATAAAAGCGAGGACCTCCCTCTTATGTTATAGCAGTAATGGTAAACGTGGGTGTAATGACTCCCTTTCATCTGATCAATGACGCTGGTGCACAGTCCCTAGAGGATCCGTTCAACTAGAACCAATCAAAGGCAGTAGCTGTCATACTGGACTCCCAATCTGCTCTACTGAATTCAATGATACTGGATAATAGGAATTCAGATACTCCCTCCTGGAGAGGGAAAGTAGTTTCCTCAGGGCCAGGGTGTTGCTCCCATGCCACACCAGGAACAATTAGGGTCACTGCATAAGCTCACCTTCACCTGGCCTATGGTACTGTTGCCTGGGCCATTCATCTGAAACCTGACCAAAAGATGTAGCTGTTGTACTGAGCTCACCAACTCCTTGACCAAACCCAGAAGTAACTGCCTGCTGAAAAGATGCAACTCCAAAACATATTGCAAAATGCCTTTTATAAGCCTTTTGCTATTAATTCCTCTTTTTTCTGAGAAGTGTTTGAACAAGAGCATAGGAGTAAGAAGGTGTTGGTAGAGAAGAAAAAAATTGAGTAACCTTACTTCCTTTCCTGTTACCATGTGTAATTGATTGGTTCCTAAATAAAAAAACAGTATGCTACAACCCTGAGTTTGCTAATACGATAACCGAAAAAGTTCTCAGTTGATCAGCATTCCCAGGTACTCTATCCTTTGGTTGTGTCCAAGATCAATTCCAAGTGAACAGTCTGGAAAAGTACTCGCTCAGCTTTGAGAGATAAGGATTTGTCCTTCATCTCCACAACAACTAATTGAAAAGTTGACAGAGAGAACTCTAGAATGACCATTCTTGGACACTGACTATACGGTGAAAAAGGAAATAAAATTTCTATCATCTAGATAACACAAGCATGTGGAACTTCTGCCATAACAGGAGCACTCTTTAATGAGCTGGTGAGCAATTGAGATGGCAAGCGATCGATCGTAAGCAGGAGAGATGGTGCACAATCGATTCCAATTAGGTTAGACGGTGAGTGGCTGATGGTGAGCAATTACTGTTGCGGTGTACGATCGTGAACAGATGACATGGTGTTCTCTTAAAAGCACGCGAACACCTAGCAGCATGCCTAGTAACTCTAATAAGTACACAAACAGGTGAGATGGTGCACCTGTAGGAGAACCAGATAGCTAACAAATGCATGACCGTAAGCATGTTTGGTAATTATTTCCTAGATGAGAGCAATAGTGAACAGTTGATGTGAAAGCAAAGTAACGCATAACCTCGCAGTCTCTTAGTCCTCAGTAAAGGATTGGGTAACAGTCTCTCACCCTGAAACAGTAAGAGGGACTTATATGAAGCTCCTATTAATCTGTCTAAAAGCACTGATGTAATCAATCAATAAGGGGAAAAGAAGGGTGGCAGGCCTCTTTTCTTCCAACTGGCAGTACTGTATATATGAAATCAGCTGACTACATAACTAGACCAAGCCTAGAGGTACGAACAGACAATTGTGCAGTACTGTAGTAGTTTTCCTCCATTTTGTGAGCATCATGATCTAGGCTGAATATTCGTGTTGCGTCCAGGCACACTTCTTTATCAGCTATCTCTATCCATCTGGGAAGGACAAAGAAGTGCGCGCATTGCTAGTACACTGGAGCGCCAAGGCAAGTACTTCAAATGGGTGTGTACCTGTCACCATCACCAGCTTTATAATCGTCAAACTCATCTGTCATTATCGCTAGCTTTGCAATCATTGACCGTGCACCATAAATTGTGATCACATGTTTGGGATGTAAATAAATATCTCCACATGGGGAGAGGGTGCTAGAAGAGCTGTCCATGTATCTATGGGATTGCATGAAACTATCACTGTGTGCACTTGTGTTATTCCCTCTAGTATGGGACCGCGCCATTATTGTGTGTCACAGGCTCGTTTATTTTTAACCGTACTATTGTGAAAACAAGCTGTGTACAGATAAAATCTGACAAGGAAAGATTTTCTAATCTACTTGGGGAAGGCTGTATTCGCAAAGTGGCGCATTCATTAGTGAATGAAGTTTCATTGTTCAAACCCCCTGCAATCTCGGAGACATATTGCTCATAGGAGCATGCATTAATACATTGGACTAAAGTCTCAGACAGAGCAGAACTTGTTCCTCTTGATACTGTTTTCCATACAAACTTGCAAAAGGTTAGACAAACATGAAAGTTTGACTCATGGACAGAATATTAACCAGCTGCTTCAGATTCGATGACTTGTCATAAGACGCGTAATTTCTATTCCCCTTCAAGGATCAAGTCAAAAATTGTCAATGGGAACAACATCTGAAACTTGTTTTGCTGAGGGCAGCAGATGATTCTCCTAGCCTAGAGATTTGTCCAAAAGTTAAAGAAAATTTTAAAAAGTTTGAAAAAAACCTGCAGGAATCAAAGTGACAGTTCAGTGTACTGTCATGGGGGCAGGGCTGCCCTGCCACCCCTTTGTTATAAGTTTTAACTGCCCAATTCCAGCTGTTCTTTGATCAATCTCTTAATTAAAAGGACAAAAGTTTTGTATTTGCGTAGAAACAAGTGTTACACCATTTACTAATGAAAAATAACCATAAATTCAGCAAAACCAGCTGGATAAATACATAGCTCAAGTGCATCATGGAAGCATGGGCTTTGGGAGGGGAAACCGGAATGAGAGACATTAACCACACCCACCTAACCTCGCCTAAACTCTTAGTCAATTTTTTTTAGCGAGGCAGATTTGCACCGACTCGCAGCGGTGCCCTTTTAGCTCGGAAATGTTTCCTGATCGCTGATTGGTTAAAGATTTGCACCGACTCGCAGTGGTGCCCTTTTAGCTCGGAAAAGTTTCCTGGTCGCTGATTGGTTAGAATTATCTTGTCCAACCAATCAGCGATCTGGAAACTTTTCCGAGCTAAAAGGGCACCGCTGCGAGTTATTGCAAATCTGCCTCACTAAAAAAAAAAAAATTGACTATAGGTGGTCACCCTCATCGATCAGTCTTTTCACTCCCTGTAACTTCCATATTTCATCACCAATTAAGCTATATCACTTAGTAAACATTATATAAGCTTATTATATATAATACATACATTAAATGACATTATAAATAGATTGTATTGCCACTAAAACACTTACTACAAATGTGGAAGCACTTTCTAAAACACATTAGCCAACATAGGTACTAAAAAATGGCTGTCATAATTTTTGAGAGCTATAGCAGAAAACTTTAGAAAGTTTCCTTTGGTTCAAAAGTCAGTAAATATCTCGGAGACCGATTAAAAGTTCCTATTTTCTCGCTTCTTTATATTTAGAGCAAAATATGTCCAAACAGTCAACAAGCTACCACTTTATATAAGTATTTGACCAGAAAATGTTATTTTTATAATAAAATAAATTTTTGAATATACTTACCCGGTGATTATATAAGCTGCAACTCTGTTGCTCGACAGAAAACTCTACGTTAAAAATCCGCCAGCGATCGCTATACAGGTAGGGGGTGTACATCAACAGCGCCATCTGTCGGGCAGGTACTCAGTACTCAATGTAAACACAGAACTCAATTTTCTCCTCGGTCCACTGGGTCTCTATTGGGGAGGAAGGGAGGGTCCTTTAATATATAATCACCGGGTAAGTATATTCAAAAATTTATTTTATTATAAAAATAAAATTTTTCAATATTAAACTTAGCCGGTGATTATATAAGCTGATTCACACCCAGGGGGGTGGGTAGAGACCAGCAATAATTGTTTACATTATTATGAGCTAAGGATTTTTTATTTCATTTTAGCAGTTATTCAAAATAACAAACATAAGATAATAAGTACCTGGTAAGGAAGTCGACTTGAACAATTACTCTGCCTTTTTAAGTACGTCTTCCTTACGGAGCCTCGCGATCCTCTTAGGATGCTGAGCGACCCCTAGGAGCTGAAGTATCAAGGGTTGCAACCCATACTAAAGGAGCTCATCAAAACCTCTAATCTAGGCACTTCTCAAGAAATGACTTTGACCACCCGCCAAATCAAGTAGGATGCGAAAGGCTTCTTAGCCTTCCGGACAACCCAAAAACAATAATAAAACATTTCAAGAGAAAGATTAAAAAGGTTATGGAATTAGGGAATTGTAGTGGTTGAGCCCTCACCCACTACTGCACTCGTTGCTACGAATGGTCCCAGAGTGTAGCAGTTCTCGTAAAGAGACTGGACATTCTTAAGATAAAAAGACGCGAACACTGACTTGCTTTTCCAATAGGTTGCGTCGATTATACTTTGCAGAGATCTATTTTGTTTAAAGGCCACGGAAGTTGCGACAGCTCTAACTTCGTGTGTCCTTACCTTCAGCAAAGCTTGGTCTTCCTCATTCAGATGGGAATGAGCTTCTCGTATTAACAGTCTGATAAAATAGGCTAAAGCATTCTTTGACATAGGCAAAGATGGTTTCTTAACTGAACACCATAAAGCTTCAGACGGGCCTCGTAAAGGTTTAGTTCGTTTTAAATAGAACTTAAGAGCTCTTACAGGGCATAAGACTCTTTCTAGTTCATTTCCAACCATACGATAAGTTTGGAATATCGAACGATATTGGCCAAGGCTGAGAAGGCAGCTCGATTTGGCTAGAAAACCAAGTTGTAGAACATGTAGCCGTTTTGGATGAGAATCCGATGTTCTTGCTGAAGGCATGAATCTCACTGACTCTTTTAGCTGTGGCTAAGCATACCAGGAAAAGAGTCTTTAAGGTGAGATCTTTCAGGGAGGCTGATTGTAGCGGTTCAAACCTGTCTGACATAAGGAATCTTAGTACCACGTCTAAATTCCAACCAGGTGTAACCAAACGACGCTCCTTCGTGGTCTCAAAAGACTTAAGGAGGTCCTGTAGATCTTTATTGTTGGAAAGATCTAAGCCTCTGTGACGGAAGACTGATGCCAACATGCTTCTGTAACCCTTGAAAGAGGGAGCTGAAAGAGATCGATCTTTCCTCATATATAAGAGGAAGTCAGCTATTTGAGTTACAGAGGTACTGGTCGAGGATACGGATACTGACTTGCACCAGTTTCGGAAGATTTCCCACTTCGATTGGTAGGCTCTAAGGGTGGATGTTCTCCTTGCTCTAGCAATCGCTCTGGCTGCCTCCTTCGAAAAGCCTCTAGCTCTCGAGAGTCTTTCGATAGTCTGAAGGCAGTCAGACGAAGAGCGTGGAGGCCTTGGTGTACCTTCTTTACGTGTGGCTGACGTAGAAGGTCCACCCTTAGGGGAAGTGTTCTGGGAACGTCTACTAGCCATCGAAGTACCTCTGTGAACCATTCTCTCGCGGGCCAGAGGGAAGCAACTAGCGTCAACCTTGTCCCTTCGTGAGAGGCGAACTTCTGCAGTACCTTGTTGACAATCTTGAACGGAGGGAATGCATATAGATCTAGATGTGACCAATCTAGGAGAAAGGCATCTATATGAACTGCTGCTGGGTCCGGGATTGGTGAGCAAAATATTGGGAGCCTCTTGGTCATCGAGGTTGCGAAGAGATCTATGGTTGGCTGGCCCCAGGTGGCCCAAAGTCTCTTGCATACATCCTTGTGGAGGGTCCATTCTGTTGGAATTATTTGTCCCTTCCGACTGAGACAATCTGCCATGACATTCAAGTTGCCTTGGATGAACCTCGTTACTAGTGATATGTCTAGACCTTTTGACCAGGTGAGGAGGTCCCTTGCGATCTCGTACAACGTCAGAGAGTAGGTCCCTCCTTGCTTGGAGATGTACGCCAAAGCCGTGGTGTTGTCCGAGTTCACCTCCACCACTTTGCCTTGAAGGAGAGACCTGAAGCTTTTCCAGGCCAGACGTACTGCCAGTAGCTCCTTGCAGTTGAAATGCATTGTCCTTTGACTCGAGTTCCATATCCCCGAGCATTCCCGACCGTCTAATGTCGCACCCCAGCCTACGTCCGATGCGTCCGAGAAGAGAACGTGGTTGGGAGTCTGAACAGCCAGGGGAAGACCCTCTCTTAGGTTGATATTGTCCTTTTACCAAGTCAGACAAGACTTTATCTTTTCGGAAACCGGGATCGAGACCGCTTCTAGCGTCTTGTCCTTTTTCCAGTGAAAAGCTAGATGGTATTGAAGAGGACGGAGGTGTAGTCTTCCTAGTGACACAAATTGATCCACGGATGACAGTGTCCCTACCAGACTCATCCACAGCCTGACTGAGCAGCGTTCCTTCTTCAGCATTTTCTGGATGGATAGCAGGGCTGGGGGCTGATCGTCTTGTTGTTCAGCAACGTCCTCATCCGAAACTGATGAGGAAACGGCAACGGAGTGGGTAACGTCTGGCTCGCTGAATCCGGTCGCACTGGTGGATGCGTGACGGAGCCGGACGCAATATCATGGAACTGCTGCACAGTCAACCCGAGACTGTCTAGACCGTCTGGGTTGTGCAGTCAACACCCTACCGGGTTGCTGAGGTTGACGCACTGCGTCAAAACAAGTCACCTCTGCTGGTTGTTGAACGTCCTGAACGTCAAAAACCACCTCCGAGCGTCGCTTAATGTCAACGTGCGGCTGGCAACTCACACTGGGTCGCATCGGTGGAGTAACCACCTCAACTGGCAGACGCGAGTAGGTTACCTCAGCATCAACAGGGCGCACAACCGACCGGTTGGAAGGTTGTTGGTCAGAAGGTTCTTCTCCGCATTTAAGTCCTCTATCAAGGACGCAAGCTTGGACTGCATGTCTTGCAGCAAAGCCCATTTAGGGTCTACGGGAGCAGGTGTGGCAACAGACTGAGGCGGAACCGTTTACCATCCCTGAAAGCCTTGTTATGCGTGACATAATAGTACAGCAAAACTTCAAAGGCTCGACAACAGCTGTGAAGTTGACCTGTAAACAACTTGGAGCGTCTCCTGGCTAGGCGCCAGGGAGAGTCTACCAGAATTGAGAAGTCTATCTGGGCAGAGGCATGAACTCCCAAGCCGAGAACTTCTCTCGTGTCATATCAGACTCTCGCTCTATAAACCAGTTTAAAAGAAGGGAAAGCAAAGGCTGTATCCCCCAAACTCCTCCTGGTGAAAAACCAGTCGCCTAGCCAACGTAACGCTCTCTAGGAGAGCGAGAGAGCACTCACTAGCTTAAAAACAACGGCTTCGAAGTAGCTAGGCCTAGTGTAAGCTCTGACGTTTAGGCGAACGAGGAGCAGCAGTTACAAAAAGATCCGGACGAAGATCCTTAAAAAAATCATCATGATTTAATTAAAGTCCATAGGAGGCTAAGCAGCTTTAGGCTCCTCTCCATCTGACAGAGTCCTCAAGGGAATATCAGTAGGAGGGAGAACAGCAACTTCCTCATCTACAGGAACCTTGTCCGATAAAAGCTGAGTCTCTTACTGGTGCATTAGTAGCGGACCAGAACGCAACGTCATGTAACTGCTTGACAGTCTGTGAACTGTCAACAACTGAACTGTCAACCACAACAGGTGCGTGAGGACGCACAGCGTCCACTCGAGACTGCTTTGACTGCCTAGACTGAGCAGTCAAAACAACTCCAGAATGCGGAGGTTGACGCACAGCGTCAAAACAAGTCAACTCCGATTGTTAGTGAACGTCTTGAACGTCAACAGGAGCATCAGCCAGTGGCCTAACGTCCAAATGCGGCTGAAAAACCACACGAGACCGCATCGAGTGTGGTTCTAAACAACCTGACTGACGTGACTAAGCTACGCCAACGTCAACAGTAAGCGCAAAGGAACGTTAGGTTGGCTGAAAGCCAGGATATCGATGAGATAAACGGCTAGACTCAACGGACTAATCGGCAGAATACTCTTCCATAAGGGAGGCAAGCATATACTGCATGTTTTGCCATACAACCCCTTAAGGATCAACGGAAATGGTTGTGGTAATAGACGAGGGTAACGTCTGTGACCGCAACACTTTGCCTACAAAAAAAGACTCGCGGAGTCTGTGTTACGCTTTTGTTAGGCGGCGAGCAGTTATCCGATGACTGCATAGGGTCAGAGCTGTCCTAATGGCTGTAACCAGGACGCTGGACCTGTCCTGAAAGGACTGACTTTCGCTTAAGGGCTCCGAAACCTTGTGACAGGTTTCTTATGCGAAAAGCCTACGGATGGCGAGGAGAAACAACGTCTCTCTCGTCTTATGGTAGGGGAGATCTTGGTAAGATACACCCGATACCATAGAGGGAAAACGTCTGTTCGTTGGTCAAGGCCTCTCGAACCCATAAGTCGTTTGACATTACTGCTCCCCTGGGCTTGGGAGCTTGTAAGAGGTCCCGGACTAGGTGAACGACAGGCACGAACAGACGAACCCTCGGACGCAACACTGTAACACTTTGCGCCTCGGACGCAACACTGTAACACTTTGCGCATATCACTTTATCACTTCGATTTTCTGTTTTGCACTTATTTCTACCTGAAACACGCAATTCTACCCTTCATTAAAAGGTAGTAATTGCGAAATTAGTCGTATAATGCAAGCTCATAATACCAGCAAAAAACAGAAAACATATTTTATTAAAATCAGTGGCTGGGAAAGAGACTAAACACTAGTTCATATAACTACGTTTTCAATCTCTCACCGCACATAGCCTGGGGACGAGAATAAAAACCTAAAAACGTTTTATCCTTCCTCCCCGTACAGCGACTAGGGACGTGAGTAACACGAGAACAACGTTACCCGCTTGAACGGAACGTTTTCTCTCCTCTCTCTCCCTCCGTCTCTATCTCTCTCTCTCTTTCTCTCTTGATTTCGCACCTAGGAGAAGAGCCCAATTATATATCGTCAAAAAAACATGTTATTTGACTAAAGGAAAAAACTGAAAGGTTTTTCAAATAAAAAGTTCCTTTAAATTAGAATTTAAAACATTTAAGCTAAGAAAGGATGAACAAAACGTCAGAATCGATTTACTCTTACTGCAAAGTGAAACCGTGATACACTCTCTCTCTATCGTAACGATAGAGCGCATGTTGAACGTCCTGAACGTCAACAACTGCGTAGCATAAAAAAACTAAACGTTAGTTCATCTTTGAAAACAGTACGGAGACTATCAAAGAAATTCTTTCATAAAAAATTACATTTAAAAAGTTTTAAATCCTTTGCTCTTTAAAAGCTAAAGACGATATAAAGGGCTCAACGTTGATTAACTTCGGTTTCCAAGTTAGGACCGCCTACTTTCAGGAAAGTTCTATATAAACAAAGCATTAAAATTTATTTTTATATGTTTATAAAAAATGGAAAGTTAATCGAAGAGGCCTAATAAAGGCGGAGAGATATAAAATATATAGAGGAAAATCTATAACGTGATATAATTACTAAAAGCCTAAACATACTTCCGTCTAAGGGAAGGGTCGGCCATTTAAAAGTGAAAGAAAGTCCATACTATCTTTGTCACCATAATTAAATCTATCCAAAACGAGTTCAAGTTTTGAGATGAAGATAAAACACCTGCATAGCGAAAGCTCAAAACTAGAATAGTGTACTTCACCAATAGTTGTGAAAACAATTCCAGTTAGCACAGCGAATTAGTAGGTCTTGCCGGTAGCCCGACAGAGAGAAAATTGAGTTCTGTGTTTACATTGAGTACTGAGTACCTGCCCGACAGATGGCGCTGTTGATGTACACCCCCTACCTGTATAGCGATCGCTGGCGGATTTTTAACGTAGAGTTCTCTGTCGAGCAACAGAGTTGCAGCTTATATAATCACCGGCTAAGTTTAATATTGAAAATTTAATTTCTATACAGTTCCCAAGTGTTATGTTGTGAATCTATGTCAAGTTGTGCATTTGGCAAAGTATTGACGAGATAAGCTGTACAACTTTATATAACTTGGGCTTATAGCATCGTGCTTTTCCAACTAAGGTTGTAGCTTACCTAGTAATAATAACAATATACCTCCATAATTTGATTCTACCTACAGCATTGTATGTCACATTGGGTGAAAGGGAGGAGGGGGGTCCTTTGTCTGACTAGGCAAGAATCCTACATCTTATGTTAGGTTAGTACATATTCCGGAGCCTTTGTAGTTTACGGGGACATTCCGAGAAAAATGGACAACAACTAACCCAAACTTCCCCCCTAACCTGACCTACAAGCCGTGTCCAAACCTTCCTAATGACCTAACAGGAGGGGCTAACACCCCCCTGCGACCCCCCAACCACTGTCGCTATCATACAAACCCCACAACCCAACCTAACTTAACCTAGTAGTTCCCAGGTCACAACCCTTACCCGGGGTCAAGCGCCCGGACCCCCTTCTTGGGCTGAACTTAGAAAATATAAAATAACTTCATAATATAGTATATTGGATCATAGTAAAGCACATCTTCCCCATAAGGAAAATAGATTGGGCTAGTAATAAGAAAGATATCGCCCTGTTCCCATAAACTACATTCACCCCAATTTTGTAAGTAGACCATGATTTTGGCTGTAATTCAAATCCGGATGCACCATCTTAAACTTGATTCAATTTCCATTTTATTTAGGTCTCACTAGAAGGGAGTTCAGACTATCCTAGGCTACGGCATCCTTACTGTTTTGTGTGTACAGTATGCCTATACATAGCAGTTTTATTTTGCACTATTACATAATGAGCGATAAATTTTGATGTACTGTTGAACTTGCGACGAAATCTATGAACTTTCCCCACCCGAGTCATACAATCTGAGCGTTTTCATGTCATGCCTATTCTACCTTTTTTTTTTTCTTTATCAAGTTTTACTTATAGAAAAAGTCAACCTGGGACAAATAGGTGCACACAATCATCCCAGCAACCAGAATTCTTCGAAGCTATGTACTGACGAAAAGGAGTAAATGCAAAGATATATTAAAATGGTTATTGCGTAACAATGTACAAATTGACGAACATGAGCAAATACCACATTGACATTTCGCATGTCAACTAATAAATGAAAAATATCACCTCATTATAAGGTGTAGCTAATTTTGATCATTCAACATGGATTATTATACATCCCAAAGAATAATGTATACAGAAGAAAAGGTTTGTTTTACCATTATTCACAGTTTCCCCAGTATATTTTCCCCACCCTAAGGCCCCAATTCCCACTGGATGTCCCCTAATTATCGGCAGATGTATTAAGGAATATATCTAATCATTTATTAGCCCCAAAAATAAAAACGTCCTTTTCAAATAATAATAATGTTTTCCTGTAGGCGTAAAGGATAAACAGATATCCTGCAGTCACAATTTGGCTTTAAAAATTCGAAATTAAAACGTAACTTCACACAGAAGGGAAAAACAAAAGCATTAAAACTTATATTCATTATAGAATAGACTTGTAATTGCCCAATATATTAAATTTGGATCTACGAAGTTACGCCATTGATAAAATGTCAGCCTTAAGATGTGGTAGGCCACAAACATAGTAAACTACAAACCATTTATCCCTCTCTTATTCAAAAATTAACTCTGAGGAAACTTTAATATACCTGATCTGATATTAACATAAAAACCACCAACCTTTGGATAAATACGAAACGATTAATACCACAAAATACGTCACTGGGACTCTGTTCTGCCAAAAAACAGCCGACCCGCCATTGTAATGAAGTAAATACTAAATTCCTGCCCCCTGGCTTGCTCTAAAAATCCCCAAAATTCGTGATAAAAAAATCCCTATTTCCACAAATATATTATCTTCTGTAGGCTTTAATATATAAATGACTCACTATACTTCACGGAAGTGAGAGTAAACTGATATCAATAACATAAAGGCCTACTTATCTTTTTTTCTTCATAGAAATCTGTTCAGAATATCCCCATCAGACAACCAAAATCCCCAAATCTAGAGATAGATCCCCATATCTGGCAACTTGGCGGAACAATACATTTAGCAGGAATATTTTAAAGTCCAAGTATTGTTTTTATTATTAAATCATTATTCAATTTCATTTTTAATATCATATGAATATAGGAAAAACATATACTTTAAATAAACACTTAAATTTACTGGTTAAACTATAAGAGCGTATAAATATCGACTACTTTTCTGAAATTTCTCAGATTTTGAAGGATTTTTAAGCATTGAATGCATGGGGCCTCATATATATATATATATATATATATTATATATATATATATATATATACACACACACACACACATATATATATATATATATATATGTATATCTTACCAGTCCATTAAAGGTTAAAAAATACTGCAAATATCACATATCTTTTTACAACAATATCTCATGGAAAATAATATATCTCTCTCTCTCTCTCTCTCTCTCTCTCTCTCTCTCTCTCCATCACCCGGAATTTAGACTGGACCATCATTCCTTTTGTGTTTGTGGTACAGATGGAAATTAAGTCAATATAATTTCATGTGGCTGTCTGTAAATGATAGTGCCAATGTCTGCAATGAGAGAGAGAGAGAGAGAGAGAGAGAGAGAGAGAGAGAGAGAGAGAGAGAGAGACTTACAGCGTGAGAGTACTACGTATCATAGGGATATAAAAAGAGGTACATTCTAATATGTGTCAAACAATTATCGAATGAAGACTAATTGATTCATAAAAGTATATCTTCCATTAACGGGTGAAATAATAATTCATTTTCGAATCTGGCTCGAGTGTAATATTAGTTGTACTTTGTAAGTTCTTGTTTGGGCCTTTGTGAGTCAGTTTCGCTGAGTCTGTGGGCCCTATTTTGTTTTAATAACCCTTACGTAGATTTGGCCTTTTTTTTTTTTCTTTTTTTTTTTGAAGGGCAGCCTTTTATCATTGGTTTATTCAACAGTACCTATTCCACCAAGTGAGTAGGCCTACCTGAAGTAAATAAAGGCCCTGTGATTATGAAATTTGAAAACTGGTGAAGTGGTGAGTAGAAAACGCAAATCTAAATAAGATATCTCATCTCACCAATGTTTCTTGCGTTCTCAGTTCTCTAAAAGGAAAATATCGGATTTTTAAGATGAAATCTTGATTCTAAGAAAATATGTGTTTCGTATAACCTTCATATATACATTGTAATCTGAGGTTGTTTCTCCCAAGTACAAGGGATGTAGCAGAAGGCACATGAGAGGATAGACCTTATGCTACATAAAACTGACAGCTGAAAAGGAAACCTGATCATTTATCCGCAGAACAATCTATTTGTCTCCAGTATTTTAATTGAATATAAAACATTGTCCATAAATCTCTAACAGGAAATAATATGTACATTTTGATTTTGAAGAATCAGGAAGATTTATATAACTAAACCCTACAGAATTATAGTCCCCCGTTTCCTATCTTAGGACTAGGAGGTTTAAGGGTCTTACTTGGGTTTATTAGGATGCAAAAAAACCATGTTCAGTTTACTCTATTCATTGAAAAACAAAATTAATCTTATAATACAAACGTCAACTGAGGTAAAAAAAAAAAAATCTTTACCTCTCTAAGAATAATATTATCATATCTCTCAAAGTCTAATTACTTGCAGGTTGTTGGTCCCACCTTTGTTAACATAAAGGATTAAGCAATCTGTAGCCAAATATTTATTATAAAAAATATCATTAACTAACTATGAACTAAGCAGCCAGAACAAACACACATAGAGCACTTGTCAGAGACTAAAAAGTATTTTGGAATAAACTATCTATATTTAGTAAGTCTTCCCTCCATAGTTGAGGTGCTCATCTCCATTGAGTAATTTGTCCTCAGAATTGTGTGGAAAACGATGACTAATGAACTCTCTCTCTCTCTCTCTCTCTCTCTCTCTCTCTCTCTCTCTCTCTCTCTCTCTCTCTCTCTCTCTCTCTCTCTCTCTCTCTCTCTCTCTCTCTCTCTCTCTCTCTCTCTCTCTCTCTCTCTCTCTCTCTCTCTCTCTCTCTCTCTCTTCCAAAAAAGAAAAAAAATGAAAATACAAATCCCATGAATAAGATAACCCTTCGATACACAACGACTTTCAAGTAAAGAAACTATTAAAAGCAAAAAAGAAAATAATTTCCAGGAGAGAAAGGGACATCTTGAATACCTGGGAAGCAACGAACATCACTGATTGAATGTCAAAGTCCCAAACCCTCACAGTGAAAGAAACCTTTTAGAGACAAGACTGCCTCTGAACACATTGTGAAATTCTGCCGTAACAACTTTGCTCTAACCAGGAGACCGAGACAGTCTGTCCAATAAGCAAAGTTTTAGGTGTCAATAAAATAAGCAGTGGAAGAAATGGAAGAAAGAGGAAAGGGAAATGACTTTAAAAGAAAATAAATCTTGTCCATTCGAGAGGATGTTCTCAAAGATGAAGAATTTATGAAAAAAAAAAAAACAAAAAAAAAAAAAACTTTGAAATCAGGTCTTGGAGTGTTTCTTTGTCATAATACACCTCATAATATTTGAGTCATTGATAAGGTTTACAAATATTGATTAAAAATCCTAATTTAGAGAAAATTCCAGAAATGTGTACATGGATATATGGTGGTTTTTAAATCAATTTCCCCGTGATTTTACTCGCCAACAATCTTTTTCTCTTTTCCATTACTTTCATCTAATTATCAATTCCAAGACCTATCGGGATTCTTAGAAAACGGATTAGTGTTCTTCCTTATGATATTTTTGTTGTTGGCCCCAGACAGTGTTTGTGATGCATTTTGTCACCAAGAGATTTGCAATGATGCTCAACTTATCTTCAAATGGTCTTCGTTCCAAAAGACCAAAAGTTCTTGTTTTTGAGGAGTTCTATTTCAACAACTTTTTAATCTCACAATTTCTTATTTCCTATATCCGAATGCCTTTCAACACAAAACTTAATATATATATATATATATATATATATATATATATATATATATATATATATATATATATATGTATATATATATATATCTAATTTATATATACTCATATTTATATACATATATTATATATATATACACACAGTATATACAGTATATATATATATATATATATATATATATATATATATATGCGTAAAAATCACAGGAAAACGTGATGCTCAGATGCAGAAGAACCACAGGGAAAATGAAAATACGGAATATACACTTAAGTCCTGACTAGTTTCGTGTTACTTCCTCAGAGGACTGATTTATTGAGAGAGGTTTCTTACAATTTATAGGGAAAGCAAAAGTACGAACATACATATAGAGATTTAGAGAACAATGACACTCCCTTACCCACTACCTGGGCTTGACTCAGGTGTTGAGTAGGAGGAGTCCGCAAGCTCGTTAGACACCTGCTAAAAAGGGTCATTTCTAGTGGCGGGTATATTCTTGTTTTCTTCTATTTTACTTTCAATACAGTTATTTATATGTCAATGCGGTAGCCTTATCTATATAAATACATAAGCAAAACATACACAAACATACAAATATATATACATATATATATATATATATATATATACATATACATACATATACATATATATACATATATATATATATATATATATATATATATATATATATATATATACATATACATATATACATATATATACATACATACAGATACAAATACATATACATATACATAAATACATACACATACACATACATATACATACACATATACATATATATACACATACATATATACATATATACATATACATACATATGCATATATACATTTATATGTATACAACATTAATATCATAAACATATAATCATGTATATATCAATACTTATATCTAGCATAACACTATATAGTGCCAATATACTTATGCATACTATATAAAATAATTGTTTCCTTTAATGAATGGTAGCTTAGGTCTAAATATTAATTTCACACCGACGTTAATTATTCACAATACATTCAATTCTACATTAAGTGGTTAATGGTTTTTTATATAGCTTACAAATCTCTTTACATATAAAGGCGTCGAGTTTATACATTCCATGACCAATATTCAAGTTGTTTTCAAAGGTTTCTTTTATGAAACTGGACTCTATGATGTTTCTTTCTACTAAGTTATTTGAATGAACCAATTTCTTTGCACCTGACCAATTAATAGGGTGTTTTTTATCTCTAACGTGGGCAAAGAGTGCATTATTATCTTGAGCATACCTGACACTTTTCTTATGTTGTTCAATTCTCTTTTTTAGGGCTTTACCAGTTTGACCAATATAGTATTTTTCACAAGCATTGCATGGAATACGATATACACATCCCTTGGTAATGTCAGGAGAATTCTTTATTAAGGCTGTTTTTATTGTATTTTTACTCTTAAATGCTACATTTACATTGAAGTTTTTTAACAGTTGGGGAATTTCTTTAAATGAATCACAATAAGGCAGTACAAGTAAATTTTGTGTGTTATAGTTTTTTCTGTTATCATTACCGAAAAAAGTCTTTTTTGCTGTTCTTAGGGCATCATCTAACACAATTTCAGGATACTTTAGTTTTTTACCTATTGCTCTAATACCATTTATTTCGTCATCAATATATTCAGGGCTGCAGACTCGGAATGCTCTTAAGAACATAGAAGTAAATACAGTAGTTACAACAAAAAAAGTGAAAGAGTTATTAAAAGGGAATGAAGATCTGATAAAAAAGGTTTGTACAATATCACCAACATTGCCATATATGTATGGAACTATTAAAACTCATAAGCCAAATTATCCAGCTAGGCCAATAATTAGCTCTGTAGGTTCAGCAGCATATAAATTATCTAAGTACCTTGTGAATATCCTCAATCCTTTAGTTGGCACCATCTCATATTCAAATATAAAAATAATGTAGACTTGATTAACAAACTGAATGAAGTACAGATCAACAGTACCTGTAGGCTTGTCAGTTTTGATGTAGTCTCACTATTCACAAAAGTACCTATTGATGACATGTTGGAATTTTTATCTGAAACATTAGATAATAGACAATTGAATCTACCATTCTCCAAACACACTTTAATAGAATTAAGTAAATTATGTATAAAAGATTGTAAATTTGAATTCAATGGGAGATTTTATGCACACACTTTTGGTATGGCTATGGGAAACCCTTTATCCCCAGTATTGAGCAATCTATATATGGAATTTTTTG